>NC_135171.1:32700423-32842923 GCF_041146795.1 Maylandia zebra | reverse complement strand
ATACAACAAGGAGAGATTGAGAATTTCCTTTTAGTTCTCAGTTTATTTGATATTGACAAAAGTTAGTCAGTTTTGTCTGTTCTTCTGTAAAACAAACTAAGATTTATTTTTAGAATTAATATTTTGTTTCTAAGTGGAATTGACAATTTAGTAGTCTGTTTCGTTTGTTCTATTTTGAAACTTAAACGCTTTAGCGGCTGCCTTTTGTGTAGTTTGCAATATTTGCCTTTATTTATCTGAAAAAGTCTCATGTTCCTTAAGTACATCTACCCTGTTGAACTTATTATGGGAAATAAATATTTAAATAAAAACAAGCTGCTGATTATTTCACATTTTACTTGTGAGCAACGGCACATTTAAATCTTACAAATATAGTTATTTGGCTTATATCGTGATAGATATCGTTATCGCCTGAAATGAAAAAAACATATCGTGATATGAAAAAATCTCATATCGCCCAGCTCTAAAACAAAGCCATAGTTCACTTATCCACAGTCCTGACTACAGGGAGTGCAGAATTATTAGGCAAATGAGTATTTTGTCCACATCATCCTCTTCATGCATGTTGTCTTACTCCACGCTTTATAGGCTCGAAAGCCTACTACCAATTAAGCATATTAGGTGATGTGCATCTCTGTAATGAGAAGGGGTGTGGTCTAATGACATCAACACCCTATATCAGGTGTGCATAATTATTAGGCAACTTCCTTTCCTTTGGCAAAATGGGTCAAAAGAAGGACTTGACAGGCTCAGAAAAGTCAAAAATAGTGAGATATCTTGCAGAGGGATGCAGCAGTCTCAAAATTGCAAAGCTTCTGAAGCGTGATCATCGAACAATCAAGCGTTTCATTCAAAATAGTCAACAGGGTCGCAAGAAGTGTGTGGAAAAACCAAGGCGCAAAATAACTGCCCATGAACTGAGAAAAGTCAAGCGTGCAGCTGCCAAGATGCCACTTGCCACCAGTTTGGCCATATTTCAGAGCTGCAACATCACTGGAGTGCCCAAAAGCACAAGGTGTGCAATACTCAGAGACATGGCCAAGGTAAGAAAGGCTGAAAGACGACCACCACTGAACAAGACACACAAGCTGAAACGTCAAGACTGGGCCAAGAAATATCTCAAGACTGGTTTTTCTAAGGTTTTATGGACTGATGAAATGAGAGTGAGTCTTGATGGGCCAGATGGATGGGCCCGTGGCTGGATTGGTAAAGGGCAGAGAGCTCCAGTCCGACTCAGACGCCAGCAAGGTGGAGGTGGAGTACTGGTTTGGGCTGGTATCATCAAAGATGAGCTTGTGGGGCCTTTTCGGGTTGAGGATGGAGTCAAGCTCAACTCCCAGTCCTACTGCCAGTTTCTGGAAGACACCTTCTTCAAGCAGTGGTACAGGAAGAAGTCTGCATCCTTCAAGAAAAACATGATTTTCATGCAGGACAATGCTCCATCACACGCGTCCAAGTACTCCACAGCGTGGCTGGCAAGAAAGGGTATAAAAGAAGAAAAACTAATGACATGGCCTCCTTGTTCACCTGATCTGAACCCCATTGAGAACCTGTGGTCCATCATCAAATGTGAGATTTACAAGGAGGGAAAACAGTACACCTCTCTGAACAGTGTCTGGGAGGCTGTGGTTGCTGCTGCACGCAATGTTGATGGTGAACAGATCAAAACACTGACAGAATCCATGGATGGCAGGCTTTTGAGTGTCCTTGCAAAGAAAGGTGGCTATATTGGTCGCTGATTTGTTTTTGTTTTGTTTTTGAATGTCAGAAATGTATATTTGTGAATGTGGAGATGTTATATTGATGTCACTGGTAAAAATAAATAATTGAAATGGGTATATATTTGTTTTTTGTTAAGTTGCCTAATAATTATGCACAGTAATAGTCACCTGCACGCACAGATATCCCCCTAAAATAGCTAAAACTAAAAACAAACTAAAAACTACTTCCAAAAACATTCAGCTTTGATATTAATGAGTTTTTTGGGTTCATTGAGAACATGGTTGTTGTTCAATAATAAAATTATTCCTCAAAAATACAACTTGCCTAATAATTCTGCACTCCCTGTACTGCTTACATGGATTCAAACCAAGACAGAGACGGAACTTACCAAGTCCAAAAAGAAGGACCATAACGATAAGATGTGGAAGAATTTGTGGAAGAAAGAAACCTCAAATCAAACCATTTCTGAGTGACTACCTGCTTGGAGTCTCTTACAGTTTGACAGCTAGTTTGACACATGTGTCTAGCTGTCTGGACTTGGGAAAGAGGAAAGGTTGTACTCCTAACACTGAGACTTCTTTTAAATATTAAGACTGGTGGAATTAAATTTTCAGCATCCTCTCTAATCCTCGATTCCATGCATTTGAGAAGTGCTGGTCCACTGAGACACCCCCCCCCCCCCCCCCCCCTGAAATTATACATGTGATTCCAACGCTATTAAAAAAGCTTTATTGCTGTTTTTTTTTTTATTTCCTATTAAAAGGTCAGCTAATGTTTGAAGTTTTTGTTTGGTATGAATCTCAATTTAAAAAGAATAAAGTCATTTTAGTATTGATTTATTTTCTTTCATATTACTGCTCTGATTACACCCATACATCACAAGAACCATCAACACAGTTAAATGCGTGTTGTTTAGTGAACAGCATTATTAGGGGCGCTTAAACAAACTGTTAAGCAAACATGGCTATTTTGAGTTGTTCTACAACTAAACCACAGCAGCACAACATTTATCAGCTAGGTTTATAACAAATAAAATGTAGCACCATCACATTTATTTATTTATATTTGTCTTTTTTATTTATTTATTTATTTCATTTGTTGTGAAAATTTGGGTCTCAGTCAGTTATAAAAAGGTGTTTGGGCAATGACACCATAGCAGATGGTTAAATCAAAGTCTTTCTCAGCCATCGGAACTAAAACGATTATCAGCAAACCAAACATATAGGTAATTAAATTAAAAAGAAAAAAAAACAATTTCTGAAAACTACAAAATGTCCTATGTTAAAACACGCACACACAAAACAGCAGGTACACAGTGGCGGTCGATATCAATGGGCCCCCATGGAGGAGCGGCAAAATCAGCACACCGCAAAGAGAGATCGATTGTCCCCTAGGAGTTTTCCTGTAATGCAGTCCTTCCTCTAGAACTTCTTCTGCCTACAAATGCAAGAAAATGCAACTGCCTAGATGGAGAGTGAAAAAGAGAAGACTTGCCAGAGTAGTGTCTGATAGCTCATCCAGTCAATCTCTGCATCAAATTAACTAGCACATTGTCAGATACTCTTTCTGGCCTGAAGCATTATGGGTGAATGGGTAAAGACTGGCAGTTGTAAGATGGTGAAAAGCAGAGATAAACTGCTGAGGACGGGATGCGAAGTGAGGTGTGTAGTCATCTGTTTCCTTAATGAATGAGCATGAAACAAAATAATCAGGATAATGCTGTGATTCGGTGAGTGTGACAGACTCACTACTTTGTGGTTGCATTATACTAAGTGCTGATGTAGCTCATCTTTCTGTCCTTACCCAACACTATAGTCCTGCTGTTTGCTACCCTAAGTACTTAGGATTTATGCATTGAAATCCACACAAACGCAAAAAGCAGAGCACAGTGACAAAAAGGTAGAAAGAATGGAAGTATTGCTGAAAGAAGGGTAAACGCCCAAATTGAAACCAAACACACAAAGAACACACACACACACACACACACACACACACACACACACACACACACACACACACACACACACACACACACAGACAGACTTTCTGTTGATTAAAATAATTAATTGCATTAATTTGTGAAGCCATTACTCATTCTTCATCACAAATGCAAAGCTTCACTTCACCCTGCAATTATATCTTACAATAGTGTACTGTATGCACATTTCTTTGAAAACAGGAGTCGTGAGAGGGTACTTAAACATCTTTAGAAAGACGTGTGCCACCATTAAAATATTTTACACAAACAGTTTATGGAATGTTTTTTTTTAATTTACTCTTATCTCTTTTTTGTTTCAATAAATAAGTGATGACAAAAGTATGAATCTGCTTTAACTGCTTTTCTGCTTTTATAAAAGAGAGATTGTATGAATGACTCAGTTATTATGTGACCTGTGGCAGTTTATTCTATATTTTTTCAGTTTGAATACATTTTCAATCCATTCAAAAACATGTATTTTTTTCATGTTTTATACTCAATAATAATACTCAAATGTCAAGTGGTGCAACTGCTGATTTAAATGAACAGATTCAAAAGATGATTTTTTTTAAATTGTGTTTAACGGTAATTCAACATAAAATAGTCGGGCACTATTTACTTTTAATTGCTACAATAATCCATTTCATCCACTTTATTCTGCTTATCTGATTCAGTGTTGCCCAATCCAGCTGTCACCAAGTGAAAGGCAGGGTACATCCTGGATAGGATCATCAGTCTATTGTATGTTAAAATAATCTAAATAGTTTTAAAACTGTTAAAATAAATAAAATGATTTTGTACACCAACTGTTCTTAAATTTCAGGCTGACACAGCCAAGACTACGAGACTTTTATTATTAAGTATAAAAAGTGATGTAGCAAAAAAGAAATGTAATCATACAAACAAAATGGGGTTTGTATGGCTGGCTGAATGCATGAATGAAAACTATACATCTGCTGGCACCTCACAAAAAGTATGGGAACAGCACTCTATGTAAAAAGAGAATTTTAGTTTAGTTATACTTTAACTTGTTCTCTTAATAGGCATCCATTAATATCAAATACATTAATATAAAATACAGGCTTTGCATTTTTGGATGAACATTATACTAAAACTCCTACTCTTTTTAAACACATTTCTTCTATACAACAGAGCCAAGGTAACAGATGTCCATTTTCTATAACTTAGCAATATCAGCCTCAAAATAGATTTTAGTTTTTTTTTATCTGCACTACTAAAGCAGAATTTACAGAAACCTCAAGTGGAAGAGAAGATCTGACTTTACAACTGCAGTCAAACTTTAATGTGTAAAAGTTAAGGAACACATATGAAACCTGCATCCAATTTGGTTGGGTTTTCCAAAACAGCAAGTGGTCAAGTGTAAGGAAAAAATGGTCAATTAAAGGCTGTGCAGTGGCAGATAAATGCATTGTATCTCAAGTCACTGTGCACCATTAGTAATGTTAAAAAAGTGCTGTGACTGCAAACAATCATCATAAAAATCGTACTGTTCTCAGTATAAAAAGCTACATTATTACATGTGGCCTATACAGGATGTGTTAAACCAATAACTGATGTCAAGTCAAAGAGTCTTTTATGACAAGCAGCAAACTCCTGCTTTTGATTGGACCCTGAATAGATATCAAATTTCCAGGGTCACTAGTTATGTGCAAGATCTGTTGTTTCCCTTACAAGAACTAATCTATGTATTGACACTTGAAGATGCAGAATGTCACAGCTGCTGTCGTTCTTTGAAAGATTACAGTAATAGCTGTTGAAGCCAAACAAGACTGGGAAATCTTAGATGAACCAATATCAGTGTGACTTCAGATGCTGTTGAATATTTGCAAGATGTAGGAAAGATTATTTTTATTATTGCTACACTATAATAGTACCATAATCACATATAGCTTTTAGATTATACAAAAGCTCTGAAGTTTCCTGCACAATGTTCCATGTTTATAAAGGCTACAGAATATTGAGGCAATCATTTTTGGTCATAAAGCTCCATTCGTCAGAGTGGTAAGGCTTTGTACAGAAGATTTACAATTCTAAAGTGGAAACGGGTGAATACAGTGAGTAAAAATTCAGCTTTTTGCATTTATGAGAAGCACTGAGTTTCTGTTAGACACCATGAAAGCAGGAGTGTGACCAGGGAGTCTTTCTTGACTGGAAAAATGGTGTGATTGTGGCAGAATCCCACATGTCTCTCTGGATGACTAACACAGGCTTAGCATTCTTGTACGGGTGCAGGTAGCAACCAACTGATCAGTGCGCTGTAGAAGACTTTGTGTGTATATATATATATATATATATATATATATATGGATGTGTCCACATGTGGTTGGTCATTTCTTTTGTTGCTGTGTACAAACATGTTTTCGTGTTAGTGTGAATATAAGTGTGTACGCCATTCCATTTTGATTACGCCTACAGTCCCAAAGGGATAGTAGGATTGTCTAAATAAATCATTTTCAGCTGGGCAGACACACCACACAGGAGAAAAGAGAATAGAAAGAAAAAGGAGAGAAAATACATCGAGGTAATGTACATGAGCCAAATCAAAAAAACAACAACAAAAAACAGCAGGATAAAGATGAGATGAAAAGGAATGATGAAAGTGGGATCATTACAAAAAGGATGCAAAGTGTGAAGCATTCTGGGTTTGAATGAAGTTGCAAGGGCAATGAATGGCCAGCGTTTCCTTTTGTGCTGCTAAGCATTCAAATAATGATATCTACAGGAGAAGACCCAAAGCAGAGGGAGAGAGAAATGCAGAGATATGCAGACGGCTGTATTGTAAGGCCTGGGGTAAAAGAAGGCCGTCCCTGGGATGCCTTAAATGTGTAATCAAGCCAACCAAAGTCATGAGACTCCTCCTACTCTGATGTTCTCAATTTCTTGGCAACTTAGTAAAACTTGTTAATGTATACATAGCAGTACTATGTATCCTGTGGATAACAGATCCTTCAAATATAGGTGAAGCACACGTACACCGGCGCCATCTTGCAAGGCGCCGGTGTACGTGGCTTGCCGTCCTCGGCTACATCTGCTTCGCTGCTTCTTACCCTCTCTACGCTCTTTATGGACCTTGGCATTGTATTTTTTTATCCTTTTAGTTGTATGCGCATCTAATGGCTGTGCACTGATTACATACGACAGGCAAACACTTTTAAATCTAAGACTCTCTCATTCCTCTCGGCCTGATCCTTGCTGGAACCTGAGTGACGCCACCGCGCCCCGACCGGACCCTCCGACCGGCTTCCTCCACCTACCTATTCCGAATCTACACAAGAAACGCTATAGGAAACGCGGTAGAAGGAGCGGCCGTCGCGTTCGCTTCAGGCTCTACTTTAAAGCCAGAGCCACAGGCTACCCACATGCCAGCCTGGATATTTTATCTTCTTTCCCTCCTTCCCAGGAGCGCTCTGATGCTAAGTTGCTCACCCACCGTTGGATCTGCTTGGCCGACCACGAAGTCTACCCTGCGATTCCTGTGGCATGTTCTCCTGCTCGGGTTTGGATAACATCGCTCCGACGCGGCGTTTGCCGAAGCAACCTAAGTGTCCTACGACGCACCACCCGTGGCGACTTAGCCCCTAGGATACGGATGGCATTGCTTAATGTCAGGTCGCTGGTCAATAAGACCTTTCTTTTAAATGACTTCATCTCCACTAATGGGATTGATGCCTTATTCCTGACTGAAACCTGGATTCGTCCTGGTGAGTTCATCCCTTTTACTGAACTTCTTCCGTCGGACTGTGTTGCTTTTAGCTCACCAAGGCTTACTGGTAGGGGTGGCGGCGTAGCCTCGGTTTTTAAGAATTCGTATGCAGTTCGGCAGCTACCCTCACCTACCTACTCTAGCTTTGAAGTCCAATTATTGGAGATGACTGCATCCACGACCACACTCTGCGTGGTGGTTTATCGACCGCCTAAATATAGCAAATATTTTATCACGGACTTTGCTGATCTCCTAGGCTCCGTTCTTTTTAAGTATGGTTGTGTTCTCATTGTCGGTGATTTTAACATACACACTTGCTGTAAGGATGACTCATTTGCTAAAGACTTCCTTGCCTTAACGGACTCTTTTAACCTGGCTCAGTGGGTTAATGACCCAACGCATGTTAAAGGACATACTTTGGACTTGGTTTTCTCATATGGTCTGGACATTTGTATCAAGGATATAAGTGACGCTGGGATCTCGGATCATTTCCCAGTTATATTTGATACTGGCTTATGCACTAATGAACTACATCCTGCGGCTCCCCTTCGCCCGCTACGTGTAATTAATGCTGAAGCGATGTCAAACTTCTCTATGTCTTTCTTGGATTCTGCATCTGTCACTCTCGACTGTTGTTCTTTTCACTCGGTTGATGACTGTGCTAATTCCTTCCTATCGCTGATTTCTTCAATCCTTGATACTGTTGCCCCCATTAAGATGAAGCGCCCTAGAACCTACTCTCAGTGTTGGCTTAATGACACTACGCGCGCCTTACGTCGCGTGTGTCGGCGCGCTGAGAGAAGGTGGAAAAAAGATAAACTTCAGGTTTCCCATGACATGCTACGGACTAGCCGCTTAAAATTCCAAAGTGCTGCTAAAACGGCCAAAGCGTCCTTCTTGTCCAAAATCATCCTGGCCAATGACCATAACCCCCGTACCTTATTTAAAATTTTTAACTCTGTGGTTAACCCTTCCCCGGACATGCCTTTAATTCATTCTCAGGGTCTTTGTGAGCGATTTCAAACTCACTTTTTAAAAAAGGTCTCATCTCTTAAGTCCTCCCTTCCCCCTGCTTTATATCCTCTCCCCATTCCTGAGTGCATTTCAACTTTCCACCAGTTTGAGCCTGTGTCACTTTTGACTCTTAAGCGGCTAGTTGCTCAAATGAATAACACCAATACTGTGCTTGACATTCTTCCATCTCGTTTAGCTAAGGACTGTTTTGATGTAATCGGACCTAGTATCCTATTTCTTATGAACTTTTCCTTGCTCTCAGGCTGTGTTCCTTTGTCCTTTAAGCATGCTGTAGTCCACCCGATTCTTAAAAAAAGAAATTCTGACTGTTATGACCTTTCAAACTATAGACCGATCTCTAAGCTTTCGTTCTTGTCCAAGATCCTGGAGAGACTAGTTCTCTCCCAACTCCAGGCGTACTTGGACACGAACAATATTGCTGAGAAATTTCAATCTGCCTTTAAGCCATTGCATAGCACTGAAACAGCGTTGGTTAGAGTTCTTAATGATATTCTTGTAATCACTGATACTGGACGCTCTATGGTCCTAGTTTTACTGGACCTCTCTTCGGCCTTTGATATGGTAGACCATAACATTTTATTACTAAGACTTGAGCACACTGTGGGTATTAGAGGCACTGCCCTCGACTGGTTTAAATCATACCTCACTGATAGATCCTTATCAGTTCACTTAGGCACCTTCTCCTCTTCCTCCGCTCCGGTCTGTTGTGGTGTGCCTCAAGGATCAGTTTTAGGCCCTATTCTCTTCTCATTGTATTTGCTCCCTCTAGGCACAATCTTTGAAAAATACAATATCGCCTTCCACTGTTATGCCGATGACATACAGATCTATTTTGAACTTACTGACGACCTTGCTGTGTCCCTGCACTACTTTCAAGAATGCATGCGGGAGGTCAAAGAATGGTTCCTGAGTAATTCCCTCGTTTTAAATGATAAGAAGACTGAGATTGTGGTGTTCAACAGTAAAATCCCTCGTGCCCAACTCTGTGCTGCCCTGGGTTCCTTTGCTAGTTTTTCTTGTGACTATGTCAGTAACTTGGGTGTACTGCTGGATAGCTCGCTCAAACTCGATAAGCAAGTGTCTGCTGTAGTGAGATCTAGCTTCCACCAACTGCGCCTTATCTCTAAGGCTAGGCATTATATTCCGCATGAGGACCTGGAGAAGCTTATTCACGCTTTTGTGACCTCCAGGTTGGATTATTGTAACTCCTTGTACTATGGTCTTCCCTCTTCTCTTCTTCTTAAACTGCAAACAGTCCAAAATGCAGCAGCCCGCCTTTTGACTGGTACCAGGAAATTTTGCCATATTACCCCTGTCCTAGCTAGCCTGCATTGGCTGCCCATAAAGTACCGTATTCAATTTAAAATATTACTCCTTACTTTCAAAACTATTAATAAATTAGCGCCAAGTTATCTTAGTGAACTTCTCAAACCACATACTCCTGCTAGAACACTCAGATCTGCCACTCAACTACTTCTGACCCAACCCAGATCTCGACTGAAGTCCTGGGGTGACCGTGCGTTTGCTCTGGCTGCCCCGGTACTGTGGAATACCCTTCCTCTCGACCTCCGCGCATCTGACTCCATTGCACTGTTCAAATCACGATTAAAAACCCACTTATTCAATCTTGCCTTTCCCTCTAGTTAATATTTCTTTTATGATTTTATATCATGCACTTCTATGCTCATTTAAATTCTTGTTTGCTCTGTACCTGTTGCTTTCCTATGTATTAGTGACAGTTATCTGTTTGCATATTTAGTACTTGCTTTGGTCCTATTTCTATTATCCTCCTCCTATACTCTATTTTACTTGTTAAGCACCTTGGCATACCCTTGGTTTTTAAGTGTGCTTTATAAATAAAGTTTATTATTATTATTATAAGCACATGCTCAACTCCATGTGCTGCATCGCTCCAAGTGTAAGAGATTGGGTTTGCTACCTGGGATATATAAAACCACTACATAATAGGGCAGCCTGACCAGATGTTAGATAAATCTTTAACACTAAAGACTTTATCCTGTGCAGAGTTGATGATTAGAGTTTGCCACTGCCTCCTGTCCTCATGTAATAAAACCCCTTTGCTCGGTCACTGAGTCTGGCCTTCTGGCCTCATCTGACCACCAGCAGATGGCTGGGAATGAAGTTGGGTTGTACCGAACAGGAATTCATCTTAGTGCATTTCATCACAGTGTCAGAAGGTTGTTTGATTATACAGTGAGTTTAATATTTTACAATTCACCACTGCAGCAAAACAAATCTATTATGAAAAACAAGAAAACTGAATTCATTTTTAGGCTTACCGGACAGTTGATTGGTATACAAGGTCTTCACGCCTGCGGTAGTCCTCCATGTGAGAGTAATTTGTATTAAACATAGCATCGTAGGTGAAGATTTTCTGCTTGATAGTACCTCCATCTGTGACCTGTGAAGCAAAAGGAGAGAGCATTACTAAGGTGAATTCTCCAGTGATGAATGGGACAGGAGCAACCTTTTTACCCCTAGAGCTTTTCTTATGAATAAACTGTTGTCACATGGCCTGAGAGTGCACAAAGTAATCCTGCCTGCAATTACCTCATTGATTCATGATAAGTTTATTCATTATAAGGTCTAATGGCAAAGGGATTAAAAATCTGCTGACACGATAACCTCGAAGAGACAGTCTCTCGGCTTCATTTGTGGCCATGGATAAATCTTAATGAAGACTGACGTAGTACAGTGTTCTGCATGTGACAAGTAGTCCGCTTTCTGTAGAGGTAATAGCATGTGACAAGACAAAGATAACAGAAGAGGATATTCAAACACTGGTCTTGTTTCATTTTTTTTCTGGGTAGATGATCGAGCAGTTCTTTCCTTTCCAGTATTCACAGGAGTGTTAAACTCACTTCAAAGCAGCCCCTAATGCTGCTTTGAAGAAGGACATTGTTGGTGAGCCATGGATCCTTCTTCTGTTTGCCAGAGAAGATTGGTTCTGATCCAAACAAATCACTTCAGTTGAATAAACAATGTCAAAGGATTTCATGATTAGTCCATACTAAAATACACATGGTCTCATGTAAAGAAAAGGCTAAATTGTACTTATATCAGCAAACAATTGTTCCCTGTGAATGTAGGGTAACTCCTATGACCCCTTGCCTCTAGAGAAAGCTTACTGCCTTAGGCTTATTTTGCTAACAGGTTCTGCAGAGGGAGTTGGCAATGCTGAAACAACGAAAAGCGCAGGAGTGTGAAAATAAATTACCCCAGTTACCTGTAACAAACAACTTCTTCTTGGTTACAGGCCCACCGGTTTGGCAGGAGCTGGGATTTTTTTTTTAAACAGATTTTAAATATTAAAGGTCAACATGCTTGCTCGTAAAAAGCATTCATCTACTTTCTAACTTAAGATTTTTGAGATGTTGTGAACAAAATCAAAGGATTGTGCCCATCTGTTTTATTTTAATATCACTTCACATGTATAGCACAAAGCAAGTTTATTTGGACCACTATAGAAGAGGAGAGGGAGATTAAGAGCAGCCTCTAAAAGCAAAAGCACATCTGGAAACCAGTTAGACTTGTCCCACCACTGTAGCTACAGTAATGCTTATTTTACAAAGATCGGTTTAAGGAGGAAAACTGGTATTTTTTTGTTTAACATACTTGTGCAACACCACACATGAAATAGATTTTTCAGACTTTAAAAGCATACCTCCATTAACTTTATTTCCATATTGTACAATGGTATCTCATATGGGTGCCATACACATATTGGAAATCGAGAGACAGCACATTCCAATGGAAAAAAATAAAATGCCACTGAGACAAAGTAATATACGTTACAGATTAATGCAGAGTGAAGCACACATTCATAACAATGAATTATGCAGCAAAACTGTCACTGAAATTTGAATGGTTCATTTCCAGTTATTTGCCTGTATCACTCAATTTCACACTGCAATAGTGCCTGAGTAAGCGATTAAATACGTGAAACTAGATCAAATACAATTCTACAAAAAGAGTTTTGTTATTTGTATTTGCACGTTTCTGTCAGTCAAAAAATAATTTGAACAACTAATGTTAGACAGCAAGCGCAATCATTTTTATTGGTCCTTAATATTTCCTTGATTGCTTGTTTTGAATTGTAGGTCTATGCCTTGTAAAAATGCAACTAGCTGTTCAACTAGTTTTGGCAGTATTAGTCATTAAATATAACATACAAGACAGCCTTAACCTTGGACAATCAACTGAGCCAAAAAAATAAATAAATAAATTAGGCATATATTGCAAAAGAATGGACAAAAATGCAGGAGTTCTGCAACTAAAAGCAATATTTAGTTTGGTCTTCTTAAAGCACAATAGCAAAATAAAATAACATGTGATGGTTTGAAGCTCAAACTAAAACACTGGAAAAGAAAGAGTCCTTCTCTAAAAGAATGAAGAATGGTTTCGGTAAGACCTGCACCAAGTTCCTGTATGTGTTCGTAGGGCTGGTTTGACTCAATCTAATGACCTTAGCTTGAGATGACACTTTAGGTAATAAGTACCCAATTTGAGCCGGGTAGCTTTGAGGATATATCATTTTATTTGTAATCCTTGTAGAATGTGAGAAGCAATAACCGTATCTAGTGGAGCTAAAGAAGAAAAGCATTCCACCTACAGAAATGCAAACATCATTACCACAATCCAGAAAAAATACATCAAAGTGTTTAATTGCCAAGTCTCCTGGAAATGCGCTGGAAAAACACCACAAAAGCAATAAAAAGGATAAACAAACTTGTGGATTATCTCCAAAAAGGGGTTGCATATCTTCAGATTTTTAGGGTTTCATTAGTTCGTGTCAGATGCATAGGCATGCCTAAAGCTGTGTGAGACATTCAGATCTAACCAGATATTTTCTACTTTGGCATAGGAAAGAAAGAAGACATGACTGTAATCATTTACACTGATTTTCATTTGCAACTTTAAGAAATTAACAAATCCTACAAATGAAGGCTTACTTTCCCTTTACTTTCAAAGTGCTGCTGAATTTAAAGTTCGAAGACTGAATAAACTCATGCAAATATGATTAGCTGTTCTTCAAGTACTGAGCTGAGTTGGGGATATTTCCTTGCTGCCTTCTTTCACAGTCTATGTAATCCAGCAAGCATTACTATTGCTTAGTCCTCCTCCTGGAAAATCTGGTGGATAATGCAGGTGTTAGATTTCTGGTTGTCTAGAAGCCCTAAGGACCAGAGAGAAGATTTCTGCCTAAGACAGGTCTTCTCAGTGGCACCCTCTCTTTATCTATCTCTTCTTAATGATTTCACCTCTTAATTAAGACTAACCTGTAAACCTCTGTGTAATAAATCTGATACAATCTACACATCAGTGAATGTCTTGCTATCCCCTCAAGAGGACCAAGACTAACTATGGAAGGGACAGAACAGTGAGAAGGGAGAGAGAGTGGGAGGGTGAAAAGAGATCCAAACTGTGCCAAAATGGCTCTACAAGAGGGAGGGCAAGAGGGAGATGAATACTCTTTGATTGCAGAAAAGCACCGTTGGGGAAGCAAAGCTTTGCTACAACTGCTTTGTTGAATCCAGGCCATGCAATGCACATGAGGCACAGAAGCACCAAACCTTTCTAACACTCTGCCATCTGGAGATATGAAAGGCGAGAATGGGTGGTAGAAAGTTTGCTACTTCTCTCCTGTCTACATTGTGTCATAAAGTGGCAAAAGAAGAGTAGGTTGACAGAGAGGTAACAACGAGGTGAGTTTGAAAGTGCTTAAACCAGAGTCCTGTGCTTCTCTTGAGATGTTGCAATCCTAAAATCTCTCCAGACAGAGGTTGTATCCTTCCTGGCCAGTCAGCTGAAATGCCTCTCTAATGATGTCTGCTATTATTGGGGTCAGATTAGGACTGGGTCTCAGGGGTTAACCAAAGCCCTCCTCCCCTCCGCCTGTCTAGGGTGGGCCTATTTATAGGCTGCAGCTGCATCAGCAGCCACTGGAGGAAATTCAGCTAACACACTGCGGGCCAACTGTGAGAGATTCAACCTGAATCCTGCTTTATAATTTCAGGCAGCAGTCTGAGAATCACTACAGAAAGTCTTTTTACACCATTTTTGAAACAAGTTAGAAAAAAATGTAACTGTGCATAGTTTCCAAAGGATTTCTAGTCTCTACTTACAAAGCCATGGAAGACCTATGAAATTAAAATTATACTAAGCATGTTCTTCATATGGTGTATAATAATTAGATGGTAATGGCTTTCAACAAATTTTTTATTCATATCTTATTAGCATTTTTTGTGATCTGAATGCAAAGTCTACCACGTTCATAAGATGGTCAACAGCATGGCTTTCAAATAATATCTTAATAAGATTTATTCCCATTCAGATTTATTTCCATTCAGTCCCTCATTTAAAGACTAACAAAAGAGATGATCAGTTCATTGTCATGACCTGGCTTGGCACTTTCCTTCATTTCCATGCTAATTTGCGTAATATTATTATGTCACAAAGTGTCATTTTGAAACCGGCTAGAAAAACTGGGAGACACTGTCTTGTAAAATTGCCATTTCTGTACCGAAACAATAATGCAAAATACAGAACTTGTGTCCCAGAATGTCAAATTACTTGAATTACTTAAATAAGTTCAAATAATAAGTTTCCTCTACAATGCTGTGGAGGAAACAATTATTTGATCTCCTATAAACTTGTAAGTTTGCTAATAAGGAAATGGACAGTCTATATTTTTTAAAGTACTCTCACTTTACTGGATAGAGACAGAATATTAAACAAAAATCCAGAATAAAAGGACATCAAAGTTTTAAATTGACTTGCATGTCATTAAGTAAAATAAGTATGTATAAGTAGATGAAATATGACTTAGTATTTGGTTGGGAAACTCTTGGCAAGCGCAGCTCTAAGACATTTGTTGTAGTTGGTCATCAGGTTTGCACACATCTCAGAAGGGATTTTGGTCTGCTCCTCTTTACAGAAACTCTTTAAATTTTGGTTGCTGGTTGGCAACTGAAACCTTCAGCTCCATCCACAGATTTTCTCAAGTACCGAGGTCTGGAGACTGTCTGGAGACTGTCTGGAGACTGTCTAGGCCACTCCATGATCTTACTGTTCTTCTTTTTTTTACCCACTATTTTGTTGCCTTGGCAGTATGTTTTGGGCCATTGTTATGCTGGAAGAACCATGACCCATCGGCAGTGTTCTTCCTAAGGGAAGTAGGTTCTTATCCAAGGTTTTACAATACATGGTCCATTGGCTCCACAATGTGCTGAAGTTATCCAGTATCCTCTGCAGTAAAACAGTCCCAAAGCATAATGTTTTTTCCACCTCTGTTACTTGACTGTGGGGATGGTGTTCTTTGGGTCATTCTCAAAGCATTTCTTTCCTCCAAACATGGCATGTCAAGTTGATGCCAAAGAGTTTGATTTTGGTCCAAAGCACTTTCCCCAAGCTTCTCTAAATCATTTAGATCTTCTGTGGCACATGTGCCTCCTTGAGCAAGGGGACCATGCGGTACTGCATGATTGCAGTGCGTTACCAATGGTGGTCTATGTGACTGAAGATATTAACAAGCTCGTCTCATGTAGTTTTTGGCTGGTCCACCACCTTTATCATGATAACCTCACTCAATGAGGCAAGATCTTGCACTGAACTCACAGATGAGGGTGACCAATAGTCGTGTTATATGTCTTCCAATTCCAAATAATGGCAGCAACAGTTTCTTGACAATGGTCTTGAGGATCATTCCAGCCTTTTGCAATTCTACAGTAATTTCCATGATGTATTTTGCCATCTCTTTGGTCATGTCCATGGTGGCATAGAGGCTGGAATGGAGTAAATGATGTGCTTTATGCACATAATAAGATGAAGTCAGGAGTATCTGTAATTGATAGATTGTTATCTGTGTGCCACAGAGACACACCCAATCTGTGGGATGCCTTACTCAGTTTTCAGGTAACTAGTGTTACCAGTGCATTTGGCTATGGGTGAGCTAGTACGTCCTATCTTAGTGGCATGCCCTAGTTTCTTCGTATAAAAAACAAAGGACCATACACATTTTCACTTAATGTGAACAGATTTTCGGTTGCCCGACAGAGTCTGTCCCACACCTGGTGGGTTATTTCGAGGTTCAGTCCTACTCCCCATAGACTTGTTTATTGCTCCACATCATCAGATTGTAAGCCAGCCCGTGTAGTGCCACAGATCGAGTGCCTCCCTCATGGTCTATCACTGTAGTATTGTCTGTCCTGACCAAGACATGACAATTTTTCAGGATTAGCAAGAAATGTCTCAAAGTCAGAAAACCTGCCATGAGCACAAAGTAATTTATATGTGCTCAACAGTGCCTCTGGGGCCAAGTGCCATTAGACAGATGCGTAACAGCAACCTGGTGTTTTTTGCCACTTCCTCTCTGCTGGAAGCACGTATTAGAAAACTGTTCAAATATGTGAACACTGTCTACGAAGGGTCCACTGTTTCTTTGATACACTGAAAACCCAAGGGGGGAGTGCCAGCCCGAACACGAGGGTATTCCTTGGCTACACCCTGAATAGCGTACCTGATAAATTTTCTGTTCTCTACTTAAATTCTTATGTGAAAATAAGCATCCTCATATCCCACTGATTTGAACCAGTCACCCTGTCAAATAGATCAAAACAGCACATTTCATGTCTGCATTTTGAATTTGTATATTATGAGGTGAAAATTAAAAGAATCAGTCTACCCTTTTGCAGAGTGAGGAAATATTTGCATTGGAAGCCGCATACTTAATTTCCTCCTCTGGTCAAATTCTATTGCCCCTCAGCTTAAGAAAGAAGAAATTTTACTCTAGTGAAACTGGGCGGGTTTGTTCCAGACTGTAGTCTGCAGCCACTCACAACAGTTGCCAACACCCATGGATGGAGTGTACATGCGTGCCATTCCTGTACTCTGGCGGCCAAGGAGCCTGGGGGATTAAAGTACAAAACTGGACAGCTATGCCCTCTTTTAATATGGCAATAGTATCCTAATATGGAAATCCCATGAGCTAATATTACCTTAATATTATGAGATAACTGCCTTTAAAGTGATAGAAAAGCAAAAAATAAATAAATAATCAAATGCACAGATATTACCATGTTTTATTATTTTTACCCATTTAACTATACTATTACTAACTGATTTTGTCTCATAATCTTACATTTGTTTCCACAATATTAACTCCAGCCTCTGGCTTGATATTACGAAATTACAGAAATTTCAATGCAATATTACTCAGCTATAAAAACTGTTGATTACTTGACTCTCACTTGGATATTACTTTAGTAATTAAAATATATTAATTTGCTGTTTTGATAGTATTACCTTCTCGATTCCACCCTATTATCCCACTGCTACGACATTATCAATGAGTGCTAATAGAAAGTATTGTGTGTATAACAACAGGGACAATGCAGGCGTATTTCAAAGTGTGGATCTGCAAAACCTAAGTACTGTATAATGTTGATCTTCACTCAGTGAGAAGATTCGGTATGCAGCATTGGTGGCCCTGCCTCTTAACCTGTGAGTTTACAGCTCTGCATGCTGTGCTTCCCTAGTGGGTGCTGAGTGACAGAGGACTTGGTTAACGGGATTTCATGCTTCAAATGACAGGCTTCTCTCCTCCCTCTGTCTGTCACTACACTCTGTGGGGAAGCACAGTTAATTCAAGCTGGTAGGTTGCAACGCTCCAAACATATACAGTACCTTTGATGCACAAAAGGGTTGATAATACAGTGCCACACTAAATTTAAAAAAACCTGAGTTTGTAGGAACGGTTCATCTAACAATTCCTTTAACAGTAAGACTGCTTCAAAGCATATAAAACTAATTCAAAATGCTTTAGCTCATCAAATACAATTTGCGAATATTTATTTGAGAGACACTTGCCAGCAGCCATGGAAATACAGTGATAGTCCCTTTTGCTACTTCCATATTACCTCTAGAAATATAATGGAAACTTGTGATGCTATCAGGTCTTCAAGCAGAGTTTGCACTGGAATAAATCATCATACTTAGGCAGTTGTCAGTATAAAGATTTAAAAAAAAAATCTATTCATGTGAGTGTTTTACGGTCAGTGGCTTTGCTTACATATCTGAAATGTGAGCCTTTCGTATAAGAAATTTTCAGTCAATGGCTATATGCACATACAAAGTATAGGAGCACAGCACTGTTGTAGTAAAATCATTTTCCAGCATGTTATCAGTATCACATGTTCCAGCTCTACTGTCAGGCATTTTGATTCCAGCATTACAGCTTACAAGCAGGTTGTGATTGGCTGCTGCTGGAACTGCCAGATTACATACAAGGATAAGAGCTGGGCTTCATGAAAACTATGCCACCAACAGGAACAGACCAGCTGCATTCAGCTACACCCTAGAGGTAGCAGGGTGAGGGTCAGGCACAGCGACGGTATAAATTCAGGCAGTTGAGTGTTATGCAAGCGTGTTATCTAAAGCCATCTGAGACAAGGCCATCCAGAGATGGTTATTACGGCTGTCATTCTGAGGGAGAAAGGCTGTCTGTGGGCTGACAGCGAGGAGGTGATGAGATCAAAGCAGGTCAGACTTGTTGGTGACTGCTGATCTACAGTATATTGGTTATTGTAAAGGCACTGTATAAAGCAGTGCAGCATGTCCTGGGCATTATTACAGTACAGTTTTTGAACTTCTTCTCCAGACATTGATTATATCTCAAAAAGACATTAAAATTACACATATTGATTTTTTCCATGAAAATATAATTCACTTCATGCCTTAAATAGCTTAGATACACTCTACATGTTTCCATCCTTTAGTACTGTATGTGCAGATCTAAGAATATGCAAATATATGCACAAGCTGTCTTAATACATAATTTTGACAAGTTATTGGTACACTGCATTTCTACGGGGGAAATATTCATCCTACGCATTGACTGCTTATTTCGCTAATGAGCTATCTTATAAGCTAGCATATAAAAAAAAATCACCATATGGATATGTTAACAACATTCCAAGTTTTCACTGGAGGGGTCTTTCAAAAAGTGGAAAGACTTTTTGTGAATCAAACTGAAGTGGTTCTGGAATTTAGAAAAATGCATGCCATTTCATCTCTCTAAGCAATTACAACTGAGGTGCCCTTAAGCAAAGCACTTCTAACCAAATTGCTCAGTGGAGAGGATTAGCTAACAATAGAAAAATGTGGTTGATCCGGGCAGCACTCAAATGCGGACCATTTCAAGAGTATCATGGGTGCCAATGATAGAACAGATGATTAAAAAATAAAAAACCTTTAATAATTGTTGAAGTTTTTTTTTTCTTTAAAGAATTAAACATTTGTGGAGTGGATGCCCTCCTAATGATCTCAAAATACTGTATTCACATGAACATGATGTGGCCTTGAACATTAGGATCAAGATCTGTGAAGTTCATTGAATGAACATTTGTGCAAATTCAGACAAAAAAAAGTGAGGCCTGGACTTCTGCATGTTTCCCCTACACCTGCTTGTGTTCTCCCCAAGTTTCTTTTCACAGTCTAAAAACATGCATATTAATTGATAATTCTAAATTGGTTGTCGGTGTGAATGTGACTGTGAATGTTGTCTCTGTGTGTTAGCGACCTGTTCACAGTGTACCTCACGTCTCACCCTAGGACAGATGCAATAGGCTTTAAGCCCTTCCCCACATCTCCATCTACCACAACCCTGAATTGGACAAGTAGTTAAGAGGATGGATGGATAATATAATACAATGCAGTTTATGATTTATTCACTTTCTTCCCCAGTTAAAACAAACTGTTTCTCATCATAATAGTGTACATATTGCTTTGTGGTCATAATTGACTGTCAACTAAATACACATACATCATATGAGACAGTTTCATAATTCTGTACAACTTCCTAGAATCTAATTACATGTGATATTTTTCTGTATCTTAAAATTCTATGTTATTCTGACAATTCATTACATGCCACATTTTTACTGCACTCCCAGAGCTTCTGTTTTTTCCAGCCTGAATCACTCTTAAGCCTGTCTGACCTCCAGGCTAGTGCAGCCTTGTGTCACCCTGAGCCACTTAATTGTCCCTGTAACTGCATGTGCGTGTCGCTTGATATGCAAATGACATAATTCCAACAAATTAGTATGACTGTGCTTAACACTGATAATGTATTGTATCAAAGTCCATCTAATTTATAATTTCCTGTAATACGTGTGTGCAGGGCAGAAGTGAAATAAGTAAAAGTGTCCTCTGTGTTACTTACTTTGAAAGATAACTGTCAACACACTTCTTTGTGCATGAGTGTTTTTAACTACAACACCCCAGGCAATTTATGTGCGTCAGTAAGTTATCAGTTAACAAGATGGTTACAAAAAAACCCTGCTGTGCTATGTATGATGTGTGTCATTTATAATCCAGCTGCATGCAACTTGTTCTTGCAACCGACTTGTTAAAGAAAATTCTAGATGTTTTTTTTTTCCCTTCATGATTCGACTAATGATGCAGTTTTATCCACCAAACCCATGTCCAACAACATTTTTGCCATTTTCTACTATATCACAGATGGGTTTTGACTCAAAAGGGCACACAAGTTGGAAAACAGATGGTCTTAAAAGACATCAAGGCCACTGTGGACATAACGAGTCTGCATATGTTTGCAACTTCACAGTTCTCTTCCTCTCCTTTTTCTTCTTCCCTATCCTCCAGATTACTGGAGCCACCATCTGCATCTGCCAGTTGATGGATATATGGGGAATGTTATTGAATGCATAAATCACAAAGCAGGTCGCGAGCATAGAGCAGAATGCTGAATTTAGCAGAATGCTAAAATAGACAAAGGTTCTTGTTTTCTTCATAAATTTTATGAGTGAGTTTATTATGATAAAGCATCTTCTGCCTTCAAACTGCAAGAAAATTTATCACCAGCATTGTTCTCTGACAGAAATTGGTTGAAAGCAGAAATTCATATTGGGATTACGATGTGGGCACATTTAAAAGGTTAAAGCAAGATCCTACTGAATGATAGATTTCATCTACAGAAATTGGATCTTTTCAACAATTAAATAAATAAAAACTAAACACAGAAGAGAGCTATGGCCATATGTTTTTGGACAGAAACAGACTGTTTTGTAATTTTCCCGTGTAAACCACTACAGGGGATTTTAAACAAGTCAAGGTGTAACTGAAATTCTTAATTTCAGGTTTTATTTAAGTGGTTTGGCTTAACCAGAGTACTGTAGTCATGTCTTTCATAACTGTTTCAGACTTACAGATGCTTTTACAGTTTTGCTCATGTTTTCATATCCTGGCATAATTTCTTATGAAGTTTTTGGAAAAGATGACAAAATCATTACATGAGATCGTGCAGAAACTCTTTCTTTTATTTAAATTTACTTATCTGACAGTGAAGTGAAGTAATTCATCAGATAATTGTGTGCCCCCCTTCATAAAAGAGAATGACAACTGAAAAACCAATTGGCCCTGATCAAAAGTTTGCTTATAAATAAATAGTTGGGTTTATAATATACATACAAATATCCTGGTTTAATTGGCTGATACCACACCTGTTATGTATTTGATGGTTAAGTAGTGCCTGTTTATAGTCATCCCGTTTTGTAGTTCTTATTGCAACCTCTGGACATTTCACTAAGAGCTGCATTGACTTTATTGGCTATTGAGTCATGGAGAAAGCCAAAGAGCTATCAAAAAAAGTCTGCAAGAAAAAAAGACCCATCCAAAACCATCCAAATATTTGAAAATGCCAGGTAGTGCTCTATGTGTGATTAAAAAATGGATAATTAGTGCTTCTGTTGATACCAAGCGATGGTCAGGTAGACCAACAAAAAATCAGCCTCAGCAGTCACGAAAATTGGTCAGGATATAAAGAAAAATTGTTATGCTACTTCAGCTGAAATACAGGTTTAACAGCAAGAAAGTGGCATGACAGATTCAAGATCCGCAATAAGGAGGCACTTGCACAAAAATAGAAAAAAGCCATTACTGAGCCAGGGCCACAAAATAGTATGTCATTTGGTCAAAAGTAAGTCAAAAGTAAGTCATTTGAAGTGATGAGACCAAAAGTGAAATTTATGGTCAAAACCATAAATGCTATATTTGGAGGGAAGTCCACAAAGTCTATGGGAAAAGTGCACAACTTGTACTTTGAAACATGGAGGTGGATTTTTAATGTTTTGGGGATATATGAGCTACAAAAGCACAGGGATATTCATAAAAATTGATGACAATTTGCACTCATCAGTCTGAAAACTGCGCACAGGAAGCACTTGGACCTTCCAACGTGACAATGATTAAAAACACAAGGCCAAATCAACCATTCACTGGACAGGGGAGGAGGACAAAAAAGTGAAGGTTCTGGAGTGGCCACGACAATCTTCTAACCTCAATATCATTGAGCTTCTCAGGGGAAATATCAGATGTGCACTTCATGCAAGACTACCCAAGAATTTCCAGGATCCGATGGCTTTATGTTTTTATTATTCAAGAAGAATGGACAACTCTACCCTCTAGAAAAATGAAGGTACTCATCACTGATGCCAAAGGGAGAAACCATTAGTATTAAGTACAAAGAACTATTTTGAATGGGCACAATCTCATTATTTTTGTTATTGCTATGCTTTGTTCAATGATTGCATAATTCTGCGATGCCATCCATCCATCCATCTTCATCCGCTATATCCGAGGCCGGGTCGCGGGGGCAGCAGCCTAAGCAAAGAGGCCCAGACCTCCCTCTCCCCAGCCACCTCCTCCAGCTTATCCGGGGGAATACCAAGGCGTTCCCAGGCCAGCCGAGAGATATAATCTCTCCAGCGTGTCCTGGGTCTGCCCCGGGGCCTCCTCCCGGTGGGACATGCCTGGAACACCTCACCCAGGAGGTGCCCAGGGGGCATCCTTGTCAGATGCCCGAACCACCTCAGCTGGCTCCTTTCGATGTGGAGCAGCAGCTGCTCTACTCTGAGCCCCTCCTGGATGGCTGAACTTCTCACCCTATCTCTAAGGGAGAGGCCAGCCACCCTTCGGAGGAAGCTCATTTCTGCCGCTTGTATCCGCGATCTCGTTCTTTCGGTCACTACCCACAGCTCGCACAATTCTGCGATGCCTTATTGCTTAATTAGATTCCACTGAAAATAAAATCAATGTGTTTTGCCTGATAACTCATATTGTCTTTTTGTCACCTTTAAAGATGTTTGCTTTATTCTGGGAGCTTATATGAGTTTTTCAGCTTAATATTGGCATCCTTTACTTTTATCTGTATCTCTTTGAATTTCATATTGAGAATTCCAGCAAAAAGATAGCACATGGAAGTTCAAAACCTCTTCCAAACAATGTAGCTGCTTATCGTCATGTCACGACAGGCCTTACCTGACAAAGAAGCTTGTTCAGTCAGTTGTCCAATTGCTTTTGAGAATCTATAAAAGCCATGATATCTATACAAATGACTATAATTCCTAATAATTTTTTTTAAACCACTGAATTAAAGCTGAAAATCTGCACTTCAATCACATCTTGATTGTTTCAGTATGCAAAGGCAGTTTCCGAGCTAGGTAAGGAAGGTTGTAATTGTTAAACATGGATGCAGAATTTTGAGCTGGATTGAAACATCTGTCTGTATAGTGCAAAACATCAGGCTCATTTCATGGTTAAATACAAAATTCTAATCCTTAATGTGGCATGGGCTCTTCCATTTTTAATAAGGCACTCTTAAGTTAAATTACAGAAGCAGACACTGTATGATATTATTTACTCCTAATGCTTATTTCCAGGGCAACTTTGTGTCTTTTTTTTTTTTTTACCAAAGTACCAAAGAATAAAAATTCTCATTTAATATTAAAAGCTTCTGTTTCTCTTATTCACTCTACATGGCTAATCTCATGTTCTAGTGCTTTATCTTTTTGTCTTGATGTGTTTACAGTACAGATAGGATTTGATGAGTCTGATATCTTTATTGTAGTCCCAATTTACATACAGACCGATAGATTTGCATTTATAGCTCTCAATGACATACCAAGAATTTATTACCAAAATACTTGCTTTGTGACTGCTATAAAAATGGCAGATTGTCTTGGGTAAAAGACCGAAAGTTGAGGCACACAACGATGTGTGCTGCTGGTAAAGTTTCTGGGCTGCCTTTCCTCATAACAGCCATCCCTCAAGATTCTGTCCATTTAAAGCAATGCAATATCAGGGACTATAACATCTAGTCCTTTTACTGAATTCTTTCTTGATCACTCTATTGTCTCAAGACGATGACTGATTTACATCTCAAATGACATAAAATCAAATGATAGGCTTTACAGCTTATACATTTATAACATTTAATCCCTCCAATTAGACCAGAGAGTACAACCACACTAGTGAGACATCAAGTGTTAGAGATAAGAGTATTTCATTCCATTAACACATTCTAGTAACACATTCTAGAAATAGACACATATGCAATACTTATTTTATTTCAGTATAAGAAAAACAATATCCAATCAGAGAAATGTGAAGTTCACTTTGTCTATACTGTACTTCTCTGTGAACTCATGACTTTGAGCAATAACACACACTGTGCATGTGTGTTGCCGTACAAATGAGACAGACGTATGGCTGCTTGTGGAAACTAGACAAGAAGAATAACGACTCATGGGACAAAAATATAGCCCAAGATTGTTTCTTCCCACAATGAGATGGGACTTTTATTGAAAGTAATGTATACGTTTGCCATTACACAGCAGATTTAATGGGCTTAATTTTAGTGACTGAAATAACACAACAGGGATAAGGATATTTGCCACATTGCTTCCTAAAGTCTCCAGTTTTGCATTTCCTGACTAAAACTAAACTCCACCCTAAAAGACAGTTTTCAAAATATAAAAGCAAATATATAAAGTAAAAGGAGGTCACTAACATTTCCTGAAGTTTAAGTTTGAGGGATGTGAATGTTAGCCACAAAAGCAAATCACTGACCCGGCATATTTGGTCTTAACCAAAGCGAATTTAGAATCACACATAAGAAACCAGAGCACATTGAAAATTTTGATCATTACAGTGACTTAAGTGAACAATTAAGTAGTGTTGTGTTATCAGTACCTGTTTATCTCATTACTGTAAGACATTTACTGAATGCTGAAATCTAATTTTATAATGACTCTGTTTTGACACAGTTCCACAGGGGACTATGGCAAACATATGAAAAACATCATCACACTGAATGGAGGGACAGACAAGCAGTCTAAACATTACCTAAACGTAAACAAAAGGTCAAACGAGGAGAGTACTACAGGAAATTATACATAATGTGTCTATTAGCAGGGACACCATGCACTCACAGCAGAAACCAATTATTTTCTTAAGTGCTATAAATGAAAGTGTCCTACGCCAACATGTCTCCCCACCCCACACACACACACACACACACACACACACACACACACACACACACACACACACACACACACACACACACACACACAGACAAGCATTTATACTAACATGCACATACTTGCACTTGAATCTGTGATAAATCTCCCTCAAGCTATTTGAATTAAGACTTATTGCCAGGTCAAATTGGGCCAGGGCTCTCTGGGGCTCAGCCCCCACGTATTAACTCTTCAAAGTCATCGGGGGACGTTCAACCTTTTCACATGTATATATTTTAGTTTTACTTTTAGTTTAAACACATTTTGATGTGTACCATTAGGTTAAATAGCTGTAGATTAATTTCACCTGCAAAGTATATATATACTTGGTAAAATGACCTGAAAACACGAGATCTAACATGATTACTAGTTCAATATGAACCTACTGGCTACAGTCCCATACACCAACACACATTCCTATCCTAATGAGTACACAAGTATGATCTTTTAATTTGAACACAAAACCTCACAAAGCAAAGATGCAAACCAGCCCAAAGAGACTTAAAAGAAACTGTCACTACTGTTGATCCATGAACAGGTAGAAACAGAGGCTACAAGCCTGACTACTAACCTCTGCTTTTGTTACCTTTTGAAGACCAGAGTCTTGCTGCTGGACTGGGGTCGACATGCACTCAGCTTTAAAACCACTCTTAGTCCATTGCTAGCTTTGCGTTAGCATGCTGTCTGTGCTGATGCTATTAAAGAGACTAAGTTGTGTTAGCAGTATAATGAATGTATTTACAATAATTTCCATGTTACTGTCATGCTCTTGTCCTTCTGTGCAACAAAAACAAAAAATAATGTCCATATCTACATTCCTTAAAATGTGTATGGCTGTACCATTCCACTCTTTTTCACTTCCAGCATAGGAACTGAATTTATCTGATTGTAGCAGGAAGAATTGTTATTTTGTTTTTTTATCAGCAGTGGCGTACATAACTAAAGAATAAAAAAAGTACAGTAAAGCATTACATTACTGCGTTACTGAAAAATGTCAAAGGAAAAGCAAAGTGGCCTTACTGTTTCCTCTAATAACAATAAATATTAATATTATGTTATTAATGTCTGTGTATATCTGTATTAATGTAGAATGTATATGTTAATTAAAAAGACCACCCCATGTGTAGCATTTAGTTGAATAATTCCCAGTGTATATCGAATAGTACTTTTGCCAGGCATTCCCAGTACTGTTTTGCATTTAGAAATATGCTTATGAGCATATAAATGTGTATCCATGGTAACTCTGACCCCCCCCCCCCCATGAGAGAGAGAGAGAGAGAGAGAGAGAGAGAGATTGTGACAATTCATCATGATAATCCACACATTATAAAACTTATAGCATAAACAAAGAACACCTTTTAAATGTCAAGTTTTAGAGGAGCATATGTCTAAAATTGTTTTAATTAACATTTGTACTTTTGATTATCAATATTGTGTTCTCACAGCTTCTCTGTCTTGCTATCCTTTGGTCATGGCTGATGATTTATTGGGTTTGAGGCTTCTCTCTCACATCCCTGTAGTATTTGGCACAGTTTTTAATTTTTCCTTTGATGTTAAACATCAATAAACAGTTATCTCTTCTCTAGCCTGTTTTAATACCTATGAAGAACCATGAGACAACTGAAACGGGTCCACCTTACAGCATCCCACTGGACCAGGTGTCCAAACACACTTCATTGGCATGATCAGCAAGTGGGATAGCCTGATTCATAACACAGGGTATTCAGCAAATGATAAGAGCATAGGAAATTATGCCCCTCAGTGCCAGAAAAGTGTATGTCTTTGCCTTGCATCATTCTTGGCACTGAAGTGGACATGGAAACCAGACCCTGTGTGCCCCTTAGTGTGTGGTGGCTGGACTGAGTGACTAATCAGACAAGACTCAGGAGACTAGCTGCTCATTTGATCTCTGTCCTTTTCCTCCTGGGCACATTCTCCTTGCAATGAGCCATCAGCTGGCCTAATGACAAACACCAGATACATCTCAGCTCAGCAGCGTTCTACAAAGCACTTCATAAGGTAGAGTATCCCTTCAAGCTTTTGTACTTGCTGCCCACTTGTGTCTAGTGAAATTTGCCGTCCAAGGAGGTTTATTTGTTAGCACAGTTCATCAGAAAAGGAACCTTTAGAGTCACTGAAGACATTGGCTTCCAATTAGTGTAAAGAAGCTTAGGAAGAAAGCCATGTGAGCATGTCAAGCCATAACTGTTTACTTGCTTGTAGCAAAGGGGGGAAAAAAACAGCAAAGCCCCACAAAAGGAAAAATGCTTGTGCCAGTGAGGCCTTGTTATTATCTGGGGAGTAAAGCAATATAAAGCATGTTTAAAGTAGGGTTTTGGTCATTTGGTGAGAGCTGCGGGATTTCAACGCAGATGCAATGCTGCCTAATGAAGAAAAAGGCAATAATAACAAGACAAAGAGGAAGCTGGGTGCTGCAGAGAAGAATCTGTCTTTCTTTCTTTCCCACTCCCCCTTCCACAAATCTCCCCTCATTAGTTTGTTTTCCTGTGTTGTGCGCATTGCTTCAAGTCTGCTGAAAGCAAGGGTTGTCAAATGCAAGTATGAAAAAAGATACCGTTTCCTTACTGGGAGGCCTTGGGAAAATATTTCAGAATGCAGTGACATCACAGACTGGTGCTGTGAAAAGACAAGAATTTGTCTCATAGCATGGAGGGTTGGGAGTTGAGGTCTCTCAGATCCATAGGATGTATGTTTCTTTTCTGGAGGTCACTATTGTGTGATGGAGGTACTTTTTATACCCCTTGGTATTTGGTTTTTTTTATGTGGAGGAAAAGTGTTTATTTCATGTGATGTTATATATACTTTTTTCAGCAACACTGGCAAACAAATGACATGAACAAATGACTAGACAAGGCGGCATACTTGAAATATTTAGATTTATAGCTACCTTTCTATACAAAGTAGCCTACTCTGAAATTTTTGTCACAAGATTTTTTAAGGAACTAAATGACAAAGCATGTCCAATAAAACAACTGAAAGAAAAAAATATCTGCAGACATTTTAAAAAACAGTGTTTATTTTTTCATGAAAGTGACTATGTTACATGAGCTTTCTACATCTTTGCTTCTTTGTTCACTGACTGTGTCAAGGTAAATGAGCTACAGCACACAGTGCACAGGATCAGGTATGCACTTTGGTTTAGCTACATTCACACAAAATCTGACTCTGTGTCCATCAACAGCGTTAACGTCGTATTAGCGAGATTAACGCTGACAGAATTTATTTATCAATGTCTTTGTTTCTACACTTCATTTTATATGCGCTTGACGTTTTTTTTGTATATTTGCTGCTATGACAATTCAGTTTCCCTCTGGGATTAATAAAGTCTCTGATTCTGATTCTGATTCTGATATACCTTTTTCTCACAAAGGAGATATCTGACAACAGACGGAGAAATGTTTTGGTGTCCTGGTTAACAATTACAGCACAGAAAATAAGGTTCCCCCCTTTCCACGTGTTTCTGTCATTGCGAATCTTTTTAAAACCTTGCAAAAGTTTAGATTTGATGAGCAAACATGAGTTAAAGAAAGCGTTTTGGGATATTTGCATGTCAATATCCCTACAGTCATATACTTTCTTTGAGCAGAGAAGGTCAGTTCTCTTAGCAGTACTGAATGAGGAACAACATAGGCATATTAAGGCTAGTCTAGGTAAAATAGATTTTAAAAAGATAGCTGGGGAAGTGGATAATGGTCAGGAGCTAAAAAAAAAAAAACAACCCCTGATCCTCTCTAAGGGTATAGTTATAGATTTACATGAAATAAAGCTATTGTTAGTAAATCTCATTGCAAGTATAATTTCATTAGTTATTCCAGTAAATTCAATAAAATTTAATATAACTAGAACTGTATAATAATTAATAATAACTGTTATAATAACATGAAGCTGTGGCTTGCTAAGGTTGATTCAACCTTGCACCATGAAGGAATGGAAGTTTGTGTCAAAGAAAAAAGACACAAACTAACCCGCATTCTTTCACATTTAGATTTCTCTTTATCTTTTTACATTTGTATGACTTTATGATCTCTAATCCAAGTTGTTTTTTTTTCTAGTCAGTCTATGACTTTAAGCTTGTAAATGAGTTTATTCTATTTTTTTGTTGCTTTATATTTATTTATTTAATGTCGAATGGCTTTATTGTTGAAACTGGCATGTTGACAAATGTTTCAAAGGCGAGTCATAGAGGAAAATGTTTAAGCCACATTGATGGATCCAATCAGATGTCTTGATCTTTTAAAAATTGTCCCGACGGAGATGTTTGCAAACTGCCATGAGTGCACTTTATCAAGGCATCACAGCTGCTTTACAATCCGGTTTATCTTTATGTAACTGTTCTCAACTCATTTTATCAGAGAATTTGTTTGAACCGCACATTCAGTGCATATTTCTGATAGTGGGAGAAAATGGCTTGCCTCAGTGATAGCTTAACTGCTTTGAAAAGATGCACAGAAAAAAAACCCTGGGACAGATTTATCTAATGTCATAAATTTGAACTAGTTTTTATGTATCACTTCCTTTTATGTGCTCATTTGAACGGTGTAATTGAACCAGTAAACAACAAGACATCTTAAATACCTGAACTGCTATGGCAAGGCACTCTGCATGTGAATCAAGTTGTCACTATCTAATGTTAAATCAAAATGACGTATTTACTTGGTTGAAGTGAGAAGAGCTGAGACTTACTTTACATGTTTGAACACATTCACGCACATATTTGTTTTACTCAATAAAGATATTGAGGATGAAATGACTGTAATTTCGGTCATTCGATCAATGAAAAAAAAAAAACTTCACAAGAGTAATTTAAAAAGTACACAACTCATTCATTCCACATACAGCTTAAAAAGCTACCGCATTTCCCACTTGGTCACGGCAGTAAAACCATCTGTAGTTTTTGTATATGATCTATCTTGTAGTAGCATACACAATGTAATCTAGAGCCTGGCTTACAGAGTCAAGACTCTATGGAAGTTTATCTTTAAGACATTTACTGCTCTATGATTTACAGCTCAAGTGTACATGTCAAGATGTCTACATCAGAGATGCATCAAGCAAGATTAGAACATGTAGCTTTTAAATGAGACTAGTGTTAGGAAGCTATTCTCACAGACACCTTGCTAAACTATAGCAAGTGACATCCCATTCTTAACCCATGGGGTTTAATATGATGTCAGCCCACCGTTTGCCGCTATAACAATTTAAAATCTTCTTGGAAGGCTTTCCACATGGTTAGTAGTGCGTTTGTGAGGTCAGACACTGAAACTGAAGAAGAAGGCCTGCCCTGCAGACTCTGCTTTAATTCATCTCAAAGGTGTTCTATTGGGCTGAAGTCAGGAGTCTGTGCAGGCCAGTCAAGTTCTTCCACACCAAAGTTGCTCATCCATGGTTTTATTGACCTTGCTTTGTGTACTAGTATGCAAACTGGAAATGAGGGGCTGAGTCGAATTCCTGAACAAACAATCCCATACCATAATCCCCCCTCCACCAAACGTTACACTTGGCACAAAGCATTCAGATAAGTACTGTTAGCAACTACCAAACCCAGACTCATGCATCAGCCTGACGGAAAAAATTTGTCATTACAGAGAAAACGTCTCCACTGCTATAGAGTTCAGTGGTGGCATACTTTACAGCATTCCATAAAGCTCTTTAAGGCAAGGCAAGTTTATTTATATAGCACAATTCAACAGCAAGGTGATTCAAAGTGCTTTACAGAGACATTAAAAAACAGAAACAAATAAAAAGCATGATTTAAAGTGGAAAAAAAGAGTATGTTTTAAAATTTAAGCTTAAAAGTAAAACAGTGCGGATTTTGTGTTTTAGTCAAATGCAGCTGAGAACAGGCGAGTCTTCAACCTGGATTTAATAAACTGAGTGTTTCAGCTGATCTGAGGCTTTCTGGGAGTTTGTTCCAGATATGTGGAGCATAAAAACTGAATGCAGCTTCTCCGGGTCTGGTTCTGACTCTAAAAAAACGGATCCAGATGACCTGAGGGATCTGGAAGGTTCATACTGGGTCAGGAGGTCACTGATGTATTTTAGTCCTAAACCATTCAGAGCTTTATAGACCAGCATCAGAAATTTAAAGTCTATCCTCTGGCGGACAGGCAGCCAGTGTAAAGACCTCAGAGCTGGACTGATGTGGTCCACTTTTTTGGTCTTAGTGAGGACTCAAGCAGCAGAGTTCTGAATGAGCTGTAGTTGTCTGACTGAGTTTTTTGGTAGACCTGTAAAGATGCTGTTACAGTAATCAAGCCTACTAAAGATGAATGCATGGACTAGTTTTTCGAGGTCCTGCTGAGACATCAGATCTTTTATCCTTGAAATATTCTTGAGGTGATAGTAAGCTGACTTTGTTAAACACTGTTGTTCAGCTGATCTGAAGGCCACTTGAAGTTTGGCAGCAGAGTGTATGTTCCTAGACTTGGTCTTTGATTCATACTTCACAGTTTGCCTAGATCAGGGGTGTCGAACTCCAGGCCTCAAGGGCCGGTGTCCTGCAGGTTTTAGATCTCACCCTGGATCAACACACCTGAAGCAAATGATTAGTTTATTACCAGGCCAGTGGAGAACTTCAAGCCATGTTGAGGAGGTAATTTAGCCAATTAAATCAGCTGTGTTGGATCAAGGACAAATCTAAAACCTGCAGGACACCGGCCCTCGAGGCCTGGAGATGGACACCCCTGGCCTAGATTATCTCAGTGAGATTAAAGCATAAGAATATACTTAGTAACATAAATCTGATAGCTGATCAGATGTGCCATGCTTAGTAGTATGTCTTACTTTACATCAAAAAGCATGGACCAAAAGTTAACAGATAATATGATAGGACTGGACATATGTTTTAAGAAGCACAACCACAAAAGTCACGACAGCAACAGAGCCCCCGCTAACATAGACACACATGGTCAGTAAAATGTTGTCGCTGCCAGGCAATTTTGGCTATGATTTCTCTGCTCTTTGTACTTCTGACAGTGTTCAGTCTGCTGTGACTATGTCAGCAGGGATTATCTTATGTAAGCTTTTTTGATAACAAATTAGGGTTATGCTAAAACAAAATACAAATAAAATATACATGGAGTGATTTTGATAAAAAGGCAAATGAAGGGTTTAATTTTGCATAATGCTGCTTGGTTCAGAATATATCAATCATTAGCTTGTGAGTAAAAAGGTTTACCTCAACCATATAAAATTCCAGCTGAGAGGTAAGCCTCCAAATGCAGCCCAGTATCACACCTTTCTCAATAATTATGAGGAAGACCATAGATGAAAGGGAGCTTTTGGACTTTCAGCATATTTCAAAGCCGATACTGCCAAAATTTAAAATAAAATACAATATGAAAGCTAAGGATTATCTGTGACAATGGCACAATGCCCAAAGTAGAGAATGTAAAAGAAAAATGCAGGATCGTTTGTGCTTGCACGCACAATTCATTATCTTAGTTACAAATGTAAAGGCAGTTTTTTACATAACATGCACTGTAATGTTGTCTTTGTTTTGTTTTTTGTTTTGTTTGTTTGTTTTTTGTTATAATTTCACATAAGAGCCTTTCTCTTTTTACACATAATCATGACTCTGACAAGGCCATTAACATGATAAAACGCAACTGGCAAATGTTCTTGTGAAAATAAAGAAAGCAATGCTCAGATGATATATTGGCATTTAATGGTTTACATTTGATTGCTTTGGTAAATTAGTAAACTCTGCCTAGCAGTCTTTAATGTCAGGAAGACTCAAGAGATGTTGTGGTGTTTTCTGAAATGCAAACTTTACTCTGTAGTCAATATCAAATCATGTTAATTATACTTGATATGGGAAAAACAGCTTCTTTCTTGTATTTAGAGTGGTAGTAATCTAAAGGGCTTGGCCTTATTACTGCAACTACACAGGTGTTGGAAAAAAATATGAAACTATAAACTTCCATAATTCAGTGAGTTAAAAATCAAAGCAAAAAACTTTTATCTTAACTACAACATGTCAGAATATAGTTTCACTGTATGGAGCGTGACCCATACTAATTACTAACAACTGTCATCCTTCTCTTAAATGCATTTTTTAACCTTAAATATCAAAGCCTTTCAAGTATACACTTTTGGAACAAATATAGATATCTTTACATGTAATTGTCCCTTAAGGGTTAAGTAGCCAGATGAAATAATCATGTAGTTACAATGCTGGAAAAACCTTGTCATCAAAGTTACTTTGATGCTGGTGCAGTGGCACTCCCTGATGGCAGTGATACCACAAAAACTGCTTAAAAGAGCTCGAGGAATCCAAAGAAAAGCTCAAAGTGTTGATCCGACTTCAAATCCAATTGCGCACCGGAGAAACGGTTTGTTTCAGTGCTTCCCCCCTTGTTACCTATAGGACCCAAAGGATTCCAGTGTCTCAGTGTCAGACTCCATCAGACACCTCCAAATATCACAACTAAATGAGTCCCATTAGATTGCTTCTATCCTGTTTGATGCTATGTCATGCTTTTATCTGTTTTTGCTGCAAAACAGTGCAGGTTGAATGCACAGACAGCAGATTTTTCCCAGGTCTGCTTGCCCTATTAACATTGGAAGGTTTAAAAAGCCAAAAAGAAAAAAATGTATATTTAACTCTATCTATATGTCAATTTATCCAAATACGCAGAGCATCGCTTTACCTACAGCGTTACAATCTATGGCAAAGGGGGCTTTTAAAAGCAGAATATGTGGATACATTTGTCAGTACTTCATTTTGTATAATGGGACAACTGACCAAACACACTGTCTCTGTGGTTAATCGATCAGAGGCCACCACACGTGTGCAGTATCAGCAGGGGAGAGCTTGAAAACATAAATTACACAGATATATCTGTTGGATTCTGATTCTAAATGGTTGGATAACATCAGGATAAAGGGGGATTAAACAAAGTGTAAATTTGTAAATTAGTGGGTAGTGGAGCACAAAGTGTATGAAAGAGGGTGACGACCGAGCCTGGCAAGTTACTTAAGCGTTCCTCAGTTGATAAAGCACCAAGAATGCTGCTGACAAATACATCTCCATGTATTATAGAAGTTTACAATGCTCCAGTGTCAAGTTACTACATTACTACATCAAAGTGGTGGTCTAATGCATAATACACACATTTCTGAATTCAACTTTTTTTTTCTTTTGCTTCTCTGTTAGTTTCTAACTTTAAGGTCATTATATCTTAATCGATAATTGCTGTATTTTATAGCAAAGATTTATATGACTTGCTGATAATGTTCAGTTAAAATTCAATTTTATTATGTATACTGTAGCATCAAATTTAGACAGTTCTCCCAGGGCACTTTATATTGTAAGGTAAAGACCATTCCATAATACAGAGAAAACCCCAACTATCAGACAACCCCCACTGAGCAAGCAATTGGTAACAGTGGGAAGAAAAAACTCCCTTTTAACAGGAAGAAAGGAGGTAGAAAGAAAAAAAGTCAAATTGTGGAAGAGAACCAGAGGTTAATGATAGCTAAACACTAAATGCAGAGTAGTATATAAACACACGCAGAGGGAAAATAGGTAACTGAAGAGGAAACAGTACATCATAGGAACTCCAGCAGCTTAGAGCTATTGCAGAGCAATACCTGATCCAGCCCTGATGAAAAAGGAAAGTTTAATGAATCCAAACTGGAAACTTGTTTCAGAAAATACGGCCCTTGAATCTGAAGGCTCTGCCTCCCATTCTGCTTTTAAATAGAAACCACAAGTAAGCCAGCAGTACAAAAGCAAAATACTCTATTAGGGTGATATGGAACTACGAAGTCTTTAAGATAAGACTGGCCCTGATTACTCAAGACCTTAGAACTCCTCACAGTTAAAGCATGACAAAAGTACAACAAACACAAAACATTTTGATTATTTAGGAAAGATGGAGAGAAGACTTAGAACTCAAACCACATATGTGGAAAGCTTTGCTAAATGAGGTATAGTTTGTTAAAGAGAATGACGTAAATGTGTTGGATGTAAATATGACTTTTTTCCACCAACAATCCATGTAATGTAACAAAATCTCTTTAATATTTACATCCTTACTGAAAAGGGCAATAATCAGATTATTGCTGACACGAAATGTAACATGATATGTAAATTATTTGAATATATAATCTCATAAAATAAAAATAAATAGATATATGACCAAGAAATTATTTGTTGGAGTTCAACATTTAGAAACTAATAATTCTGCTGCCTATTATAGCAGAAGGAGAAAAAACACCAAACTGAACTGTGTATAAAACTACATCTTTACTTTAAATGACTAACGGCCAGCACAGGCAAATAATTAACTAAAATAACTGAAGACAATGTTAAATAAAAAAGTACTTGTAGATGATAAAAAACTTTACAATACACAAAAGTCCTTCATCATTACTAAACAACAACAAAAAGTTAACTTCATTCATGATGAAGAATTGATTAAAACAAACTCAACAGCTAAAACTAAACTGAAAAACTACGAGTCAATTGCTAAGGTCTCATGACATTAAAAAAGGATTTGATTACACAGACACAATCTCCACTCTCTGAACACCCTTTGAGGCTCCCTGATGATAACTGCCTTGAGAATGGCTGGTGTGACTCACACCAAGTGCGAGAATGATGTCCTGCATGAATATCCTTTAGCCCCAGTGGGAGTGTGCTGTACCACTGTTGGGATGTCTTTGAATGTCTTGGACCTAGAGGTCAGCATCTCATTTTACACGGACAAAAATCTATTACAAAACCTATCTCTCTCCACTAGCATTAAACCCACAGGGGAAGAGAGGCTTTTCTCTAATTGTTTTTCCTTGGCTGCAGTTCTGGGCTGGTTATGAGTGAACCCAGCCCACATTAAGGCTCTGATTGGTGATTGGGTCATTCAGGCCCATCATTTACACACTGCTATGTAGTGTGTGGTATTATTCATAGAGTTCTTTTTAAATTCTGGAAACAGCATGCTTTTGGCACTGAAATTGAAGTTTGCATTAATGGAACATTTTTAGTGTTACAACAAATAAAAGAACTCTAGCCTTCCACTACCAACTGCCATTTTCACAAACATTTAACAACTAATGTTTTAGGTGAGTTAAATAGCAACTGTTGGTTGATACACTGCAATCTAAACAGAGGCTGTTAAAACACATTTGCCACTGTGTCAGGAAGGACAAATGTGAATTTTAATTTCATTCTCAGTTACATTTTCATATAGCAAAACATTGAAATGCCATCAAGTCTGGATCTAATATTTTGTTATACAATCATCATCTAAATAAGATACAGGTTCTCTTATATCATATTAGAAGAAGAATGATTATAGTGGAATTATTATTAATTTATTATCTATCTTAATATTATTATTATTATTCCCTGATTTAAAAAAAAAAACATTTTTTGTGAAGAGTGGGGAAACCTCTTGACCTCTTCACTTGACTTGACTGAACATGACTGAAGTTCAGGAATATAAGGCTGGAGCATTTACAATTTTTAAAAGACGCTAACTAAAATGAGGAAATCTTCTTTGAGCTTTTATTTACATAGAATTCTTTTTTGTTGGAATTGCAACAAACCTCTGAACCAGAAAATATAAATCGTACTGACATTACATGTTTTTCACAACATTTTAACTGTCTTCAGTTTCCTTTAAATAAATGCAAACTTTTTTTTTTTGTACATTTTCAAATCCAGTGAAAAGAATCTGCATGAGTGTTCAGCAGGAAGACAATCACACAACATTATCTCCCACGCAGTAAATTGCACTATTCTCGAAATGCTATATTTTCTCAGTGCAAAGGGCACCTCACTCCGCTCATCATGAGAAACGTCCCAAAAGAATAGAAGCAAAGGAATAATCCTGGAAAATGTGTAAAGGATGAAAGGATTGGTTAAAAAAAAACAACACAAATATAAAAACCTCAAAAGTGATCAAAGAATCATTTGGATCATTTGGAAAGTAAACACTGAAGGCCATGCAAAATAATATGTGACCTACCCACATGTTCTGATAGGGCTTATGCTCTTTTCTCTCTTGCTCTCTCTCATTCTCTTTTTGCTCAGTATGCATGCGTCTCACAGGTTACCACCCTGCTGGGGACTCTGGAGGCATGGTGTTCAACATGTGTTGCAGAGCTCATTGACACACAGACATCTGCTATTCATCTCCTCCACTCACCTGTGTTTTTAAGGACGTGCTCTTCCACTCCACTATTCCCAGCTCTTTCAGCTGTCGTCACAATAACATCAGGCTCAATTAACTACATGTTCCATTTAGCTTCCCTATGCTTACCCTATCCTCTTGTGTCTTTCTCCATTGTCTTCTTGTTTGTGGCTTTTTTGGAAATCCTTTAGACTCGGATTACTAGTCAAACAGTTCTAGGCACATTATGAAACAAAAGGATCAAAAATGTTTTTATGTTTTCACCAACAGTTGTACAGGATAAAAAGGGCTTTTATTTTCCTAGAATACATCTTTGAAATTTTCCCATGATCTCTCTGAGTAGAGATCATGGGAAAATTCTTTTAGTGGGAAAAATTGTCCAGGATACAAAAAGTAAGGCTTAAAAGCTTTATGGTAAAAAAAAATTTCAGTGAGGGTCAGTCTTAACCAACGTTTACCCAAAATAATTTGCTGAGTAATCTACTGAACCACTGCCAGATGTTCCATCAGGTGTGTGAATCTGAAGTCATACTTTCTGGTAAATTAACAAATATGCATATAAACTTAATATACTTAATTACTTAATGACCAATTTGTTAGGTACATATGTCTAGGGTCAGAAAAAAGAGAAGGTAGCAAGTGAGCAAAAAGGCCTTATTGCCAGAGGTCAAAGGAGAAGGCTGCTGTGACCTGATAGTAATGCAACAGTAACTCAAATAACCACTCATTACAAACTACAAACTATAATAGCGCCTCTGAATACATTACATGTTAGACTTTGAAGCAGATAGGTTACAGAAGCACTGAGTGTCACTCCTGTCAGCTAAAAACAGGAAACTGGGGCTATAATTCACTCAGTTCACCAAAATTGCACAATAGAAAATTGGAAAAATGTTGCCTTGTCTGATTAGTCGTGATTTCTGCTGTAAAGTTTGGATGATAGGGTCAGAATGCAGTGTAAACAACTTTAAATGGATCCATTCTGCTTTGTATCAACAGTTCAGGGTGCTGGTGGCATAATGGTATGTAATGGTATACTTTCTTTGCACACTCCCTTAGTACCACCTGAGCATTTTTTAAATACCACAGCCTACCTGAGTACTGTTACTGATGGTGTTCATCCCTTTATGACTGTAGTGTACCTATTTGCCAATTGTTGCAGGTTAATGCAATCAAGTCACAAAGCTCAAATAATCACAGACTGGTTTAACCATGAAAAGGAGTTTACTGTATTCAAATTGATCTTCACAGTCACCACATCTCATTTCAATAGAGAAATTTGGGAATGTGTTGGCATGGGAGACTTGCATCATAGGCGTGCCCACAAGAAATCTTTAGCATATGTGCGATGCTATGATCTCAAAAAAGACCAAAATCTCTGAGCAATGTTTCCAGAACCCTGTTGAAAAAGGAGCAAATTAAGGCCGACAAAAGTCACCAGTGAGTTCTAAATTATTAGAACAACTACTACTGGTTTGTAGTACTGCTGTATTCCTCAGTAACAGTACACGTTGTTAAAAGATTACTATTGATTGCTAAAGAGAATACGGTTGAAGGACAGTGTGCCCTTGGGCCCCTTTTTAAATGAGGTTGGTGCCTTTTTTTTTGTCGTTGTTGTTGTTGTTGAAGGGATCAACAAAAAACTATGATCTAGAAAATGACCTGATTATTTTGAGGAAACACAGTAAAACAGAGCCTGCTGCAGTTCACATCATAACTGAATTGTTCTCTTTGGGAAATGAAGTACAAGCTAATACAGGAAGAAAATGTATAAAATGTTTATAAATGGCATAAAATAGATCAATTTTATCTATTTGAAGAAAGATCAAAGTTATCCACAATTTAAGCAGCCACATGCAGTGGTCTTTAGTTTATGTTGATAGTAGGTTAATAAATATAATATAATATAATATAATATAATATAATATAATATATATATATATATATATATATATTTGTATGCAAAAAATATATATATATTATATAGGATAATAGATCAATTAGTACCGTTTTTGTGCCAGGTACTCAATTTCTGCTGAAGTGATGGAATAGCAACCTGATCAACCTGAACTGAAAAAAAAAAGCACCAATAAATAGTGACATTACTCAGTTGATAACACATTTTAATGATTATTAATTTTAGTCTGATTAACATGGACAGATTGTCTCTGATACATAAGATAAAAGAATAATACACTAAGACTAATACTAAAATTTAAAATAGGGCCATTCATATAATTTTGTTAATTTACATTTTCACTACATAAACTCCAGCACAATAGTTGTTGGTGGGATAAAACTGTATCAACTACATTTGTACATTAATTTTGCTTCTCAAATAACAGATATGTTTCAGCACCACAGTGAAACTTCTTTAAAAGAATAACCAGCAGATGATAAAATACAGTTTTTATGTTATTATCTAAAAAATAGTCATTATTAAAGTCAGGTTTTGATTCCACAAATGTGTTTGTTGATCTCACAATATGTCTTGACTAAGCGCATTTGTTCAGGCTTACATGGAATAAAGCACATCTGGTGCTCTTATAAGGATTTATAATAGTAAGGCATTATATTTTGAATATAACTAAAGTGACTGTTCATAGTTCTAGTAATTAAGGAAAATGTCAGGTAGTGTTAGAAGTATGACTAAGCACTGTGTTTTCAATAATATTTTTGGATAAAGTACAAAGAGTAGTCAGGCACTGGCTACCCAGACAACACTGGAGGAAGTGCAGGATTATTATTATTATTTTGTTTGTCTTTGGCTGTTTTCCCTCTGTTGGAAATACATTGTACCCAAATAAACAAGTAAGCAAATAAATAAATAAATCACACACTAAATTGTTTTACTCCTTTCATGCCCCCAGGGGACCTCACAGTGAGTTGTGCTGCAGCAAAGCAGAGACCAATGCTAAAATTCCACTGGCATGAAAACGACTTCCTCCTCTAAAGCAAATGTCACAAAGAGGCTCTGGGCTCTGATCCACTCCTAATCACTAAGTAATCACTTTCTTGTTTGACACTTCTGTGATAGCAAAAAAAAAAAGTGGATTTCTAAAATCTGGTATGATTCTGGTTGGGAGATTATGAGTTTTCAAGACTGAAGAGCTTCAGAAAGCCTTAAAAAAATGCCAAAGCAGAAGCCATGGTTTTGCAGTTTAAATTCAAATCTTACAATTCATGACTATTGTTATTAAAATATAATGAGGAAACCATCTGAAACGTCTCATCAACCATTATGTTGTTTCTTTAAAAAGATGTTTATTATTTTCCAGCATCATGCACACTGCTATACAGTGGGGCAAAAAAGTATTTAGTCAGCCACCGATTGTGCAAGTTCCCCCACTTAAAATGATGACAGAGGTCAGTAATTTGCACCAGAGGTACACTTCAACTGTGAGAGACAGAATGTGAAAAAAAAATCCATGAATTCACATGGTAGGATTTGTAAAGAATTTATTCGTAAATTAGGGTGGAAAATAAGTATTTGGTCACCTCAAACAAGGAAAATCTCTGGCTCTCACAGACCTGTAACGTCTTCTGTAAGAAGTTTTTCTGTCCCCCACTCGTTACCTGTATGAATGGCACCTGTTTGAACTCATCATCTGTATAAAAGACACCTGTCCACAGCCTCAAACAGTCAGACTCCAAAATCCGCCATGGCCAAGACCAAAGAGCTTTCGAAGGACACCAGGAAAAGTATTGTAGACCTGCACCAGACTGGGAAGAGTGAATCTACAATAGGCAAGCAGCTTGGTGTGAAAAAATCAACTGTGGGAGCAATCATCAGAAAATGGAAGACATACAAGACCACTGATAATCTCCCTCGATCTGGGGCTCCACGCAAGATCTCATCCCGTGGGGTCAAAATGATCATGAGAACGGTGAGCAAAGATCCCAGAACCACACGGGGGGACCTGGTGAATGACCTGCAGAGAGCTGGGACCAAAGTAACAAAGGTCACCATCAGTAACACACTACAACGGCAGGGAATCAAATCCCGCAGTGCCAGACGTGTTCCGCTGCTGAAGCCAGTGCATGTCCAGGCCCGTCTGAAGTTTGCCAGAGAGCACATGGATGATACAGCAGAGGATTGGGAGAATGTCATGTGGTCAGATGAAACCAAAGTAGAACTTTTTGGTATAAACTCAACTCGTCGTGTTTGGAGGAAGAAGAATACTGAGTTGCTTCCCAAGAACACCATACCTACTGTGAAGCATGGGGGTGAAAACATCATGCTATGGGGCTGTTTTTCTGCCAAGGGGACAGGACGACTGATCCGTGTTAAGGACAGAATGAATGGGGCCATGTATCGTGAGATTTTGAGCCAAAACCTCCTTCCATCAGTGAGAACTTTGAAGATGAAACGAGGCTGGGTCTTCCAACATGACAATGATCCAAAACACACCACCCGGGCAACAAAGGAGTGGCTCCGTAAGAAGCATTTGAAAGTCCTGGAGTGGCCTAGCCAGTCTCCAGACCTCAACCCCATAGAAAATCTGTGGCAGGAGTTGAAAGTCCGTGTTGCTCGGCGACAGCCCCAAAACATCACTGCTCTCGAGAAGATCTGCATGGAGGAATGGGCCAAAATACCAGCTACTGTGTGTGCAAACCTGGTAAAGACCTATAGTAAGCGTTTGACCTCTGTTATTGCCAACAAAGGTTATGTTACAAAGTATTGAGTTGTATTTTTGTTATTGACCAAATACTTATTTTCCACCCTGATTTACGAATAAATTCTTTACAAATCCTACCATGTGGATTCATGGATTTTTTTTTTTCACATTCTGTCTCTCACAGTTGAAGTGTACCTCTGGTGCAAATTACTGACCTCTGTCATCATTTTAGGTGGGGGAACTTGCACAATCGGTGGCTGACTAAATACTTTTTTGCCCCACTGTAACAGTTAATACTGTTTTCCAACCAACATCAGACCAAAGCAAATAGTATAGATTTGCCCGTGACACACTGTATAATATATATCTCAAATGAAACTCTATAATGTAACAGCAGGATGTCATTAATTCTACTGTCACGTGGAGAAAATACCTCAGTAAAATTAATGACCTCACAAGGTCTTTTTTGTATACAAACAGTTGTTGAATTCTCTGATTAATTAGATGCAAAGTATGCTTTTTATAGATACCTGGGGAGCTCTGGGACATGGTAACAGCGAGGAGGTATTATGCTTCCATTGCATTGCTGAATCAAAATTTCCTATTGTTGCCTCTGTCACTAGCAGCACAGGCTCTCTGACAGGCACAAGAATGATCAGTCTCTATTGTTGCTATTAGCATTTGTGGATAACAAAAGAGACTCATCCTGTAGTTTGCTGACATGAAGTGTGTAATTATCATTCTGTGTATAACAGGCTGCTTATTTGCCCTAGTGACATCCTCAAAGGGAAGGTTGCTGTGCAGTGATCCATATCACCTTATCTCCCATTCCCCTGGGGGGCACCACATTCGGCATGGAGCAGCAGGCTAATAACGATGACAGAGGTTTGTACCACCGTTTAAAGAGGTGCATCTTTTTTTTTTCAACAGTGGAGCATGTGTAACCATCTTTAAAGTAAAATGCAACTGATGTCCTTTAACATAGGTCAGTTACTCTGCTGTAGAAACCTTAAACCTTAAACTTTGGCTCAGCCAAAACAGTATACATAGAAAAGTTCAAATTCAACTATACTGGTAATAATAATGTATCTGAAAAAACTCACATTTAACATCTAATCTTGGCACAACTGCATTGAGCTGAAGATACAGAATTAGAAAAGACAATCAACATATCAGGAACGTAATAGCCCTAATGTGCATTTTGGAAAATGTTAAACTGCGTGGAAATGTGGTATCAAGTAATTACTTGGACTAATGATTGCAAAATTTATTATTAGACTGCATATGGCTCTAGTGGACCTATTTGAAACACAAATTGATTTTTCAACAACGTAAAAAGATTATATTTTAGTGTCTAAACAAATGTAAAATTCTTCTTTCTGATAGACAAAGGTTGAACCCAAGCACATAAGCAAGATGAAGGCAGGGTAATGCTCAGTCAGTCATTTTAATGGTATTATACACTCAAGCAGTTTACAAAGTAAAACAATAAAGTACTGCTGGGTAGGGATAACTGACTAAATAACACTTTGGGCATAAGCCCCATTAACATAAAAGCCACTAATAATAAATCTCTTCTATCTAACAATACTATGTGCACAGATGTAACAGGTAGACTTAAAGATAACCATCAAAAGTGATGCAGAGTAACCTGAATATTGGCTACAAACAGTATCAGACAAATAGAGAGTTTGCTATTGTTTAACAAGTAGGTTAATTCTCCCAGGTGCAGAATTATCCTGTGGGGAGATTTAGTGGATGATGGAAGCAATGTTATTTGCTCTCCAGGCTAGAGCCAAATCAGCACCATGGACAGAAGCCAGGAAAGCCCTTTGGCACAAACCTTAGAGCAGCACCATGGCCAGAGGTTTTGATAGAGATCTGTACTACTTTGTTGATGAAGCTTGTAATGCATGCAAAGATTTATGAATTTCTCAGTTCCGCAGAGCATGGCTAAATACAAAGATGAAAAGACTGTTAAAACATATGTAGAAAAGTACCGCGTATAGCCAAGATACCAGCCACTCAAAGTACCCTGAATAGAAATCTATAGGCCATTTCCCCCAATGCCAAAGACGGTGACTGCACTGCCCTTAACCCCCTAAACAAATTAACGCTAATAAAGACCACAGCTGAGGTTCACGATAGCTTCAGCTTTGTAGTGGCAGATAAAGGGACATCTATTCAATATTGTAGTAAAAATGCAAGTAGATGTGCTTTTTCCTTCTTACTTTTCATGGCTAAGCATGAATTATAAAATACAGCATATGTTCAGTGCTGTGGTGGCATGCATGGAAGACATATTATGAACATATTATGGCTCAACTGCATGGATTTGGATTAAGTATGTTTTTTTTTCTTTGTTGTATTTTGTTTTGCTTTATTTTGTGTTTTAGTCAAAAATAACTGCTCCGAAACTGGAACAGTATCTCTAAAAAGAATATGTTACTGAAGGAAACACTGGGTACTGCTTTTATTTTCTTCAAGAAACTTTTGTCTGCACTACCAATTTTTTTACAATTATTTTCATAAATTCTACCTTAGATAGACAGGCAGATGAACAGAGAGATTAACAAAAAGGCATACAGATAGCACACACACAATCATATACACGTCAATGGATGAGTGAAAAGGGAAGTTTTTGAACCTACACAATTACACTTGGGGATTAAACAGTTGGAAGTCAGGCACCCAATAACCCCACAGGAGTGTGCTGTGCGTACGCACTCTGTGAGCTCTCTTCTGAACTCAGAGATTCCAGTTGCCCAGGCAACCCTGTCTTGAAGGTTTTAAACTCAGTTTTAACATATGATGCCTCCTGTGTCTCTTCTCAGTCAAGAAAGCGGATTATTGGCTAGAAAAACACTCTTTTTTTTAGTCAAGTATCTGGTTAAATACATCCGACAGTAAACCAACTGACACACTGCCCTCAGGTAATGTGCTACCTATATTTCTTGCCTGGCTATGACAAGAGATAAGTCATTTGCATTGCTATTGTATTGTGCTTTAACACTGTCAGCAGCTTTAATGGGATTTGTCAAATGCTGGCCACGAGTAAATCTTGAAAAGACTAAGAGAAGCAGTGTAAGAGGTATTAGAATAAAGTGCTCAGAGTCAGCGCAGGAAGTGCTCTGCTATTAATTGTGAACACATTTCTTGCTACAAGTTAGATTGTATAGTTGTAGCCTGGTCAGTACTTTTCTTTCTGCAGATCGAATTCTATATTGCTAAATATAAACATCATGTTCCCCTCTAAGCAACTAAGCAAAGGCAGCTGGCCTATGTCCAAACACAGCTGGCAACACTACTGTAGACTTGTACATTTCTGTGCTGTTAAGATAATGACAGCATGTCAAGATGGAAATCTAAGTAGGTATATATAAATGACTTTCTCAATAAAAAATAAAAATGAAATCATTTTTTAAAAAATGAGCACACATTTGTAGAATGGGGAATATCTTTTAAAAAGTCGTGTTTTATAGTCTTTTTAAAAAATCTTTCAGAGAGAGTGGACTGGCTTACTGAAGGAAACCACTTGATGCAACCATAGCAACAAATCGTCCTATCTAACAAAATAGTGTCATTGTTCTATTAAGTACTCTAGAATATGAATATATTTCAGTCAAATAAAATGGTGCATAGCAAAACAGAAATGATTTCAGACAGTCCTGTGCTTGACAAACAAAAGACTCTACATGGAATATAAGCACGAGACATGGCAAAACCTTTTCTCTTAATCCTGAGCTACTAACCTCAACTTTAAACTACTTCTTTGCTTTCTCATAAACTAATTAATTCATTAATTGATTAAAATATGTAAGAATGGACAGCAGTCCGCCATGTTACCCCACCATCTTGAATCCAGTTGCTCAGATAATTCTATGACAGCTGGGATAGGCTTCAGCGCCCCCCGCGACCCTGAAAAGGATAAGCGGAAGCGAATGGATGGATGGATTATCAGAAGATTACAGATGTGATGCTTATAATATGGATATAGGCTAATATTACGCTACTAAGTTTAGCATTGAGTGTCCTAAAAATTACACATACCTTCAGTTTTATTACACTCTGACATCATATGAGTGTTTATTCACTGTGGCAGTCCACCAATGTTAGATCCACTTCAAAGACAGTTTTACTAATGCTGGCTAACAGGAGCACTTATTGACAAAAAAGGATCAGAATATCCTAAACAACTCACTTCAGTCCCCAAACAAGTGGTTGACACAATCATCATCATCATAATCTATTTATATAGCACTTTAAAAACAAAATCGTAGCTATTCACTTCTCTTGTACAGTTTTTGGTTTAATATCTTGCTCATTTTGAATCTTTATGCTCCATTTGCTGCTGGAATGCATGAATTTCCCCAATCAGGATCAATAAGGGATTTTTATTGTATTCTATTTACAGTTACATCTTAGTCATAAGTTGAGTAAAAAAGCTTCCAGGTATATCATAACAATGCTTTTTTGCCTGGAAAGAACTTACAGATTTGTTTATGTGTTCTACACAGAAGTCATACGTTTTCTTATGTTTTTGAAATGATGAGCTACAGTCTGGTCTACAAGGGTTGATTTTAAGCATTCAAACAAATTGAAACAGCTGCAGTAGTTAACAACAATTTTCATTTTGGATATCAGTTGTATCCTTATATATGTGCATACAATATGCCAATGCTGTAGTGTGCTGTAGCAAAAAAAACCAACTGACTTGAGATGGTCTGAGTAAAATCTGTGGTGGCAGATGGCTTAATTAAAATTTGACAAGCATTCAGTGGTCGTTAGCTGATGACTGAAATTTACGAATGCCTTTGGTTATTGTCCTTTCGTGATCTGCTAGGGCTCCAACACAAATAATAAAACACACACACTAAAAAAAAAGGAAATCCACCCTCATATATTTTTCCACTTCCAAAGTAACTTCAATTAAATTACAAGATACAGATGGAAACTTTTTCAAAACTTTCTCTCTAGAACTGAATATTGTCATATCTGTCATATGTTTTTGGACCCTTATGCCAAGTGAAGTCCAAAATCCTGGTGGTTTCGTCATCCTGCTCTCGTCCCTTGCTCCTACTTTGAGCACCACTTTTCTTTCCTTTCTTTTTCCTCTAGCTTGCTAAACATAATGTTTATTGTTGCTGTGCTTACAAACTCTTGTACAGCACAGCACATTTCCACAAATGACAAAGAGCAAGATCAGCAAGTATGAGTAATATACTTCTCAGCATGCCCCCTGCCATTCAATTTTCAATTCAATTCAATTCAATTTAATTTATATAGCGCCAAATCACAACAAAAGTCGCCTCCAAAAACCTTTTAGAAAAGGCAGCCAGTTTTGATCAAAGGAGTGTAAAAATATTGAATAAATATTTGCAGGTAAAATTAATTTCATAACAAAAAATAAATAAAGTTGCAACATAGAATTGAGACTTAGTTATGCAGATAGTTATGTCGACTGGGCTCAACCTACCTCCTGTGCAGCTGCCTTTGATTACACCAGGGGTGGGCAACTCCAGGCCTCGAGGGCCGGTGTCCCTGCAGGTTTTAGATGTGTCCTTGAACCAACACAGCTGATTTAAATGACTAAATTACCTCCTCAACATGTCCTGCAGTTCTCCAGAGGCCTGGGCCCTATTTCAGGAAGCCGGTTTAGAAAACTCAGAGTGAAAAACGATACTCAGGGTTGAGTAACCCCGAACTGTCCAACTCGGAATATTCGGTTTCAGAAAGGCTGATAACAATTAGTTCAGTCAACGCGGAGTTGCTTTAACCCCAAGTTAAGCGCGCACACGAGGATACATAAAGCCCTGATTAGTGGAGCACAGATTAAGCGAGTCACCATGGAGACGGAGGGAAAGAAGGCGCGGTCAATGTATTTTACAGCGCTTGAGGCCGAAATTCTGATGGCAGTATATGCCGATAACATGCAAATTCCGCGGAAAAAAAGTAACACAGCCTCAGCTGCAAAAGAAAGGGAGCATGCATGGCAAAACATAGCCGACAGAGTCAATGCGTGAGTGTTAATTTAAACATTGATCTAGGGATTTCCACCCATGTAACACGTTATTTTATTATATTTTATTTTATTTTTTATTTCATACATTTGATTTTGTGATGTGATTTGAGCGCAGGTGCAACCCAACAGGTCCCAAACGTTCCTGGCAGCAAGTAAAAATGAAATATAAAAATATAGTCCAAACAGGTAAGGTGTAATTGTATTATGAGCCATAGTGCTTGGTCTGTTTGTCCGATGTAAATCAATTGCAGTTAGAGGCTACATTAATTTTCTTTCTGTAAGCACTTATTGAAATTATCTGAGCACATTACAAGTACATATTTGCTTACTCTGTATGCTCAAATGTGACCCGTTATAGCCAACAGAAAAAAAAAGCAGAGGCCCGAAAAACAGGTGGGGGTCCTCCACCACCACCACTCACAGAGCCTGGCCACTTGGCTTCCACATTTGTGATAATGTTGGCAGCATCACATATGATCTTCACAGTGCAGAGAACATAAATTTGCATCCATTACTATAATGAAATAATTTGTTAGTTTGAAATGCTACAGGGAACTATGTACCTGTACATTAATGCTGTGGAAAGACTTCCTGTTCACATAGTCTCCTTCATTTACTGAAGGAGCAATGATTGGAATGTGAGTGCCATCTATACAGCCAATCACGCCTGGGAACCCTGAAAATAAATGTAAAATTTAAGTAGTAGTTCAAGTATCACCACATCATGAATTAAGTTTCGTTCATCCTGATACCTGCAATTTTGTGGCATCCCTCTTTGATAAATCGTGTGGGTCTATGACCGGGGAACACAAACGAGTACAGGAGACGTTTCAGTGCAACTGTAACATTCCTGACTGCCCGACAGACGGTAGCCTTGGAAACGTGCTCAGCGTCACCAATAATATACAGAAAGCTCCCGTTTGCGAAAAACCGAAGTGCAATACAAATAATATGTACAGAACTGAGAGAATGTCCGCGATGTGTCACATGAGCAATATTAGGCCTGAGGATGTTATTCAAATAAATTATAGATTGTGCTGAAAAACGGTAACGTTCACACAGGAAATCATCAGGAAATGATAAAATGTCCAAACGCGCTCTAATCACTCTCTCCCGGCGGAGAGCTCTGCGCAGAATTTGGGCTTCAACATCTACTGGCTCTTCAAGGAAGGAGCACGCCATGTCTGACACTTCCTACAGTCAGGTTTCCGACAAAGAGGCGGAGAAAGTTAGGGTTAGTTGAAGTAAACCTGCTAGGGGCAGGTTAGCTTCACGGAGTGTGTCGTCATAGTAACTCACTCAGAATTAATCTAAACTCGCTTTGTGAAACCGAAAACCCAGAGTTTTCGTTAACTCAGGGTATACTTACTCAGAGTTTGCACTAAACCGGCTTCCTGAAATAGGGCCCTGGTAACGAACTAATCATGTGATTCAGGTGTGTTGACCCAAGGTGAGATCTAAAACCTGCAGGACACCGGCCCTCGAGGCCTGGAATTGCCCACGCCTGGGTTACACTATGGCTCATGACACACAGTGTTCAAAAAATGGTTATTAAGCTAATCAACAGTTTACAGAAAACCAGTGTTACAAGCTAATTATACTTAAAATCGCGTTTCATATTTTTGTTGTAACGTTGCACATTTATGGACAATTTGATGATTGCTTGCTAACAATTTGAAAACATTTCTGCCTTTATGCTTAGAAATTTCCTCTGCACAATAAAACTATAAAAGCCAAAGTACTGCAAGTATAAAGTTTCAGCTTTTTTTTTTAAACAAAAAAGTTGATAAAGTCTACAGGAATATTTGAATGGCAACCACAAGTTTCATAAAAAGCTCAACTTTGCTGGAGTTTGTGAAATCTAAATAAATCCATTTATTTCTGACCTCCAGACTTAAAAAACACAAGTTACATTTGGCAAAATAATCACCTCAACATTTGGAGATTAGATTCTAGTTTCTTGTGTAATTTGTTGTCAAAAAAGAATAGAATAATGTATAAATTTTTAACATGAATAAAATGAAATCTCTTTGCGTACACTAATGATCTTGAATCGAAATATTCCACTAGATGGACACAGCTAATGATAGAAATTAGAGTAGCAGTTCAGCAAGCTGACAGGTCAGTGGTAAATTAGGGAAGCATTTTAGGGAAGATACTTGTGATGGTGAGAGAGAAGATCCCAGAAGAACTATGCCAAGGAGAGGGGAGGCTTGTGTAATGGGTAGAATGAGGGGTGAGTGGACAGGATAGAGACAGGTGATCCTGCTATTAAAATTACAAGGGGAATTCAACAGGCAGGCACAACTTGTTACACAACCACTAGTATGGTACCCATTGGGAGATGTCCCATATGTACTATATGTATTCATTAAAATGACATAAATTAAAGTAACTGCAGCATTAGATGAACTCGCAGAATTGTGTCAGCGCTCCAAAGAGGGCCCACCCATCATTACTATTACGTATGCTGTTAAAGCAGAAAAGACAGCTTGATGGTATTACATATCCTCAGTTTTTAATCTGTGGCCTGCCAGCATTCACTACTCACTAAAAACATTCATGTAGCCTGTAGTGCATTATCGTACACACTTGAGAGGCTCTCATTTATTGGCTCTTGAAGCATTAGCTGCAGGGCTATAGCACATCCATTACTGAAGACTGGTTTTGCTCTCTTGCATTCAACACCCTGTTTGTGTCTGTCATCTTGAGTAAACTAAAATGAGAGTATTATAAGGGATTCTATCCATAAACGATCATTATTAAAGATACGAGTGGGAGGCATAAAAGGAAGCAGGGGTGAAAATGTTTTATTTAGCCTTTTTTTGATGATTGAAGTTGTTTTTGTGCCTGAAATCTATTTTCAACATCTAATTTTTTCATGTCTACCCATCTGCATGTTTTTAATGGTGCATCGGAAAATCTACGCAACATGCATAATCAGGTAGACTCTGCAGACTCTAGGGAAATTACCTCAATGTGGGGAATATGGAGTTTTTAGAACTATTAGGCACCACTAACAATAGTGATAATATATTCACTGAAAAACTGGTATGATTAAGGGGAAGTATAACACCAACCAGCCTAATTAAACCACTTAATAAACTCCTGTCCTGAGACATAGTCTAAGACCAGAAGTCAGCCTAATAGATATAATAATTGAAAAAACAATAACATATGAATAAATGTGAATAAACAGTATCACTGATGCAGAAGCAGATAAATGCACATTTAAACAGAGAAGGTAATTTATATTAGGGAGGGTGGCAATGTGTTTGTTATTTTAAGAAGCTCTTCCATTAAAAGATCCCGGTTCATGAAATCAAGACAGGGCCCGGGATACTTGCAGAAGACTTTCTTAAGTTTAAGAGTTTTGCTTTCTTGTTGAATTAAGATATTAAAAATGTTGCATGTTTTGTCCTTTAGCCATAAAGAATTTTTCACAAAATATTTTATATAAAAGAAACACATAGCAATTCATATAAAATACATTTATTTTACCTTGCTGTATATACGGTTGAGAATTTGAGTTAGCATGCCTTGAAAGGTCCTCGAAAATAATGAGGTTCGTCTTTAACACAGGTATGCTAATAAGGCATGCTAATTCTGACTGTAGCGTGGAGGCGTTATGCTGAAAAAAAATCCTCAAACAGAATATGATGTGACCTAATATCATAAATAAAAATAAGCTACCTTCAGCTGTTCCCTCTTCACAAAGGGTCATTACAGCAGATAGCTCCACATATTTCATTTACTTTTACAACACACGCTCTTCTTGACACGAACCCCAAGGGATTTGTGTTTCCTCCCATGATCAAAACGGTGAGCTTTCACTTGTTAGTGAAAAGTGTAAACCACCTCACTGTGGAGCCACTTAGCATCACAAATGAACATCAGTGAAATATTCAGCTTATTCAGGACTCCCCGTGATTGGCTGAGCTTTGATTACGAGTATTCCCAAGGTGAGTATCAACCCCAGTTTCATTTGAACAGGAGGTAAAATGGGAAGTCAACAGTATTTAGTCAAATAAAAGGCAGAGATTAAAGAATAATTTATCAACGGTTGTGCTGAGCAGTGGTCTCCGGAGAGCTGAGGTTGATTTCTGTTACAACCTTTTTGGTTTCCCCATGAGAACACTTAATATGGGCAGCTCTTTTCTCTCAGTGGTTATTTAAAGTACAGCTATCAATAGACACTGCAGAAATCTGAAAGAATGTAAGCAATGCTCCCCAAATTCTGCTTGATTAAATTAAATTGTCACAGCAATGAAGGTGATCTATGATAGCAAGGTGAATGTGTAAAGTGCCATAAATCTCTTTGTCCTACCTTGAAAGGTCAGCATTTGCTCAGATGAGCCCAGAGATACTGTCTTATTCCACAATAATAAAAGTGAGAAAGCAGAAGCTGCTCAAAAGACACACTTCCTGCCTAAGCAATAAACTGCTGCTTGCTCATTAATGAATAGTGTTGCAGCTTAGGTTTGGGAAGGGGGGGTGAAACCAAGGTGAATATCACTACAATATCACTACAATGCTGTACTGTACATTACAGACTCTTCAAATACACTCAGAATGACCCAACAGAGACTGCATACCTCAGTAACAGAGTGGGGTTTTTGGATACTTTAAATTGTACAAATTCAAGCTCACATTTTTAATAACCAGTTTATTTGACAGATAAACAATAGTAAATGTGGACCCAGAGTACTGACTGTATCATTTAGGGGGATTTTTAACCTTTCCATTACACACTGTGTGGAAAATGTATCTCCTATGCCACATAATTAATATTATAGTTGCTCGCTTAAATATTTCATTTGAAGGACATTTTATCAGTTCTGTCCAGATTTGTACAGATAGAGGGATAGACATAATTTAAGGGGGGGAAAAATCCATAAAAATTATGCATTATAGGTTCAACTATCCTGACATCCATCTGTCCATTTATTTTTTGGGGCTATCCTGTGGGAGCAGCAGCCTAAGCAGAGGAACCCACATTTCCCTCTCCCCAGCCGCCAGCTGAATGTGTCCTGGGTCTCTCCAGTGTGTCCTGGGTCTGCACCGGGGCCTCCTTCTGGTGGGACATACAAGGCACACCTCACCCAAAGGGAGGTTACGTCTCATTCCTGCAACTTCCCACTCAGATGTGAACTGCACTAGTGTGAGCTGGAGGTCACTGCCTAATTAAGCCAACAGAACCACATTATCTACCAAAGAAGAAATTAGATTCTGAGGCCACCAAAGTAAAATGTTTCTTTCCATAAAAATTCTGAACAAAATTTGTGACAAAGGGCAGTCCTGGCAACAGTCCAACACCCACCTGGAACGTGTCTGACTTACTGCCAGCAACGTGGACAAAGCTCCTGCAACACTCGTACAGGGACCATATGGCTCGTAGCAACTGGCCAGACACCCAATACTGCCGAAGCACCCCCATAGGGGGATGCAGTTGAATGCCTTCTCCAAGTCCACAAAACACATATAGACTGTTTGGGCAAACTCCCACGCATCCTCAATTATCCTCGAGAAGATAAAGAGCTCAGTGTTCCATGACTAAGACAAAAACTGAGGTTCAACTAACGGAAGAACTCAATTCCGGCACCCTGGTACACCCAGCAAGGGTGAGGAGTGTGATACCCTGTAGTTGGAGCACACCCTGTGCCCCCCCTATTAAAAAAGGGAACCACCACCCCAGGCACTGTCCCAGATGTCCACACAATGTTGCAGAGGTGTGTCAACCAAGACAGCCCTACAACATTCAGAGCCTTTAGGAACTCAGGGTGAGCCTTGTCCACCCTAGGGCCTGGCCACCAAGGAGCTGTTTAACTACCTCAGTGACCTTGCCCTCAGTGATGGACGAGTCATCCTCCTTGTCCGTGGACTCTCCTTCCAATCCCTTTGTCAGTGGGATTAATAGGTTCTCGAAGTGTTCCTTCCAAACTTCAACTATATACTCAGTTTAAGTCAGTAGCACTCCACCTCCAATGACCACCGCTTTCCCCTCCTGAGTGTTTGCCAGAATTGCTTTGAGGCAATCCGAACGGCTTTTTTCATGGCCTACCCAAAATTCTCCCACACCCGAGTTGTTACTTCAGCTACCACCTAAACTCGTTCCATCAGCTGGCTCCGAAATACCACAGGCAAACCAAGCCTGATAGGACTCCTTCTTCAGCTTGACACTGTCCACCATCTGGTTCAGAGATTACCAGCACAACAGGCACCAGCCACGTTGTGGCCACAGTTCCTTGTAGCTTCCTCTGCAATGGAGGTGCAGAACACGGCCCACTTGGACTCAGTGTCTCTAGGCTCCCTTGGAATAATTCCAAAGTTTTGAAGGTGTGGGTAGTTCAAGATCTTGCCTCTGCCTGACGTTCCCAGTGTACTCTCACTATACGTTTAGGTGGAGGATGCTGGAGAGACCACATCCAACTCACCACCAGGTGAGTTGAAAGCTCCGCTCCTCTCTTCACCTAAGTGGCCAGAATATACGGCGGCAGATACAATGATACCATTGCAAAATCGATCATCGACCTCCAAACGAGAGTGACCTGGTGCTACTTGGACATCCTTTTGTTGGAACATGGTGTTCATTATGGACAATCTGTGGTTTACACAGAAGTCCAATAACAAAACGTCACTCAGGTTCAGATCAGGCAGGATGTTCCTCCCAATCACACCCCTGGAGGTCTCATTGTCATTGCCCATGTGACCACTGAAGTCTTACAGTAGGACGAGGGAGTCACCAGACGGAGCACCGTCAAGCACCCCACTCACTGATCCAAATAAAACTCGGTACTCTGAACTATCATTTGGTGCATATGTGCAAACAGTCAGGACCTGTTCCCCAACCTGATAGTGTAGAAAAGCAACCCTTTTGTTCACCACAAGCCCAGGGGATACAAGAGTGCCCACCCCTTCCCGTTGCCTTTTACCAAGGGCAATTCCAGACTGGATCAGAGTCCAACAGGTCTCTCTGGACTGGTTCCAGAAACCAAGTTTGGGGTGAGTCAAACTAAATAGCCTGTATCGCTCAACCTGAATTACTACCTCAGGCTCCTTCCTGAGCAGAGAGGTGACGTGTCAGAATTGCAAACCTCTATACCAGGGGATGGGACCGCCAGGGGCTACACCCCTGACTACTGCCTGACACACATTGCACCAGGCCCCTATGGTGCTTCTTGCAGCTGGTGGGCCTACAGGAGGGTGAGTCCATGGCACATCTCAAGGCTGCACCCAGTTGGGCAAACTATATTGACATTTAGTTAAATATTGCTTAAGCTTAGGAAATGCTTTATACATATATTTTCCTATAGTCAGTACAACAACTCTAGTGTTGACATCTTTAATTTTCAGACGTTGAGCTTACAAGAATCCATCATTTTCTATTAGTACATACAACGCTGTCTCTTGGAAATGCTGTTTATTTGCAGCTTATGGTGAGCGGCCTAACCTTTAACTCATTCACTGCCAGCCATTGGCAGTGAATGAGTTAAACCCATTGACTCATTCACTGCAATTGACGGCTATAGACGTCAATGGCAGTGAATGAGTTAACTGTAAATTCAGTAGAATCCTCCTTAAAGCAAGACCTATTTTAAATAAAGTGAAGGGAGTCGTGCTCATACAATAATAACGGCATCCCCCTGCATTTGTTTTGAAAACAGATCAGTCATTAAAGTGCATCAAAGACACCATAAATGACACAATGCAGAGCAATAATGCATTTTAATGAAGACCCTCAAGCTAGAATGATAAGATTTCAGGGTCTGCAATTTGCCTGTACTGCATTATACAAAATCCGATCACCAGAAAAGTCATTAATGTAAAAAGTCGGACACTTTCACAAAGCAAATCTGTATAGCTCTCAAGAATTACTGGAGAGTTTTTGGCTTAAAGAAAAATGGTCGGGCAAGAATGTGATGGCGGCAGCTGCTACTGCTTTCCATTTTAAGTGCTTATCAGTGACTCACTTGAAGTGAGACAAATTTCGTCTCTTTCAACTGTAACATTTTGCAGATTTGCTTTACTTCAATACAGAACTTTAAAACATATAAACCATTATAGTGGACATACAAGGGCTTTTTGTTTTTTCTCCTTCAACAGCTACCTAATTATAAGCAGCACTTAGGCAGTGTATCACACCAACTGGGATTTTAATAACTGTTGAGTCACCAGCTGTGAACTATTAAGAAATGATGGTGATGACCACCAGATTGAGAAATCAAATTCTGAGCAACATCCAGTGATGCCTCTCATACAGCTGGCTCAAATCATAGCTTGTTTTCTAACAACTGCGGTTTGACAGCACATGGTTGTTCTAACACAGCCATAAACCTGTGATGTGACTACTGGCATTGACCTCCTTGAAATGACAAATGGCTAGAAATAACACAAACAAATGCTCCAGAAAGCAACTCATGCTTAATGGCTTTGAAATAGAGCAGGGCGATATGGCCAAAAATATTTATCATGATATATATTTGAAAATTTGCGATAACGATATAACCGACGATATAATTGATGCGAGACAAAATACAACTCCACAACATTACTAGCGCAAAAAGACAACCTTCCATTTATTTTCACTTAAACAAGAAGCTGGTTTTTATGTACATTAAAGCTTTATAAAAATGTAACAGTGCAAATGCAAATTCCTTGCTGAAAGTTTAACCAAAAGGCATTTCCAGTAGAAATGGGCTGACATATCCTGAGCATAACCATGTATAATATCCACTGAAGTTAAAAAGAGGTGCTTTGCAACATTAAACTGCAGTGTGCAGTACGTGTTTTTCGGACCATAAGGTGCACGGGATTATAAGGCACATTAAGCGAAACAAAGCAGTCAGATAAATCAAACTTTATTAAACTCATTCTTCTTGCTTCCTCCACTTCTGTACCATTGATTCATTAATGTTGAATTCTCTGGCAGCTGCTCTATTCCCATGTTGCAGTATATTAATGACTAACCTCGTATTGTGGATGGATTATCTCAGTTGTTCTCCTGACTGAAGTTTGGTCCGTTTACAGCATCCTGCCATGCGATTGCATTTGTCTCTAACCATGAAGAACCTTCACGTTAACTTTTATAAGTGGAAAAGTGTTAGTGTTCGTCCTCCAGCTTCACTGTTTATGTTATGCTAACATAGCTGTGTCGCTAGCGATCACGTAGCACATCATTATATACCAGCTAGCCCAACTTCAGTAACCCTACAAACGTCACTGCTGTTTAGTTTCCTGTCGTCATTTATTTTGGAAGTGATAGTAGAGCTGTACGTTTGATTTTTTTCAGAAATCTCTCAGTCAGAACATGCAATATCATGCTTAGGTAACTAGCGACACTAGCGAGCTAACTTCCGCTAGCTTCCTGCTAACGTCTAACTCCGTTAAATGTAATAACTTTAGTTTTCATGGATGCCTGGAAGTTAAACTTCATAGTTACACCTGGTAAAGCAGCAATGCTGATCGTTTTATTAAAGATGAAAGAATTTAGACAGTTTTTAACTCTAAGTGATGCTGCAGTGTTGTTTGACCTGAAGCATACGGAGTTTAGGACCCAGATTACTCCCAGATTTAAGAGCATCTTAGTCCGACAAATATGACAATAACAACGGCCGCTTGCATGTTCTGCAAAAAAAATGTGCTTTGTCGTGTATCTGACGGACAAACACCAAACCAGTTCCACATCACGGAAGTTGCACCATTTTTACAAACCAATTCTGGTTCATCTGTTTCACTCAACAATCGGCCATGTGCGTATGAAAACAAAGGCACTGCGCATGCGCGTTTTACTCCCATTCTATCGCGATATTTCATTTTCCTATCGTTGCCTAACATTATACCGGTATTACCGTGAACGGTATAATATGGCCCAGCCCTACTTTGAAACTGTAGAAAGGTTTACTCACCCTATACCAAACAATCTCACGCAGCCTTCCATCAGTTTTGAAGTTACACTTGAGAGTAACAGTCTCACCAACAACAACAGGAGGCAGGGGCTCTATGGAAACTGTCAGATATCCTGAAAAAAGAGAATGGAAACAAAAACTTTTAGTACAGTAACATACGATAACTACACCTTTTCTGAAACAGTATATAATTTAGTGGTTCTTTTCTTCTTCTTTTTTCTTTAGAAAAGAACTCAGTAGTGTAGAATTAATAGATTCACTCTGGGGGAAAAAGTCATGTTTTATCCTATACAGAGAAAAGAACATGTTACCATGCATCCCTTCATTGATAGTTACATAAGTCACGGGTTTACAGATTAAATCAAACAAATGAGCTACAGTGCAACTTCTTTTAACTGACTTACTGCAGGTTTGCCAAGAAGTTGTCTATTTGATTCTTGCATTATTATTTTCATTGGATTTATCCAGCACATTTGGTTGTGCAATGTGTTTTAAGCTTTTCACCAGTTATTTTTTTAAGTTGTTTGCCCTTGAATACACATCCTCCTTCAACCTCTAATAGAAGCAAAGCCATTTCAGCAGCATCATGACAATGAATAGTTGGTAAAGAACATGATGGAAAATGTCAGGCACAACATGGGCAATGCTGCTATTGCTTCTGATAGGGCGGGCTGATAATCCATATACAATAAAGTTTTCTTCTTACACTTCAGAATCCCAAAATATACTATCTAATTTGTTCCATGCAGTATGCAACCTCAAGCTGCCTAAATTTATTGTAATTGAAGATTAAATGAAAGCTGCTGTGATAAAAAGTCAACAACACACAACAAAAAAGAAGCTACGTACACACAGAAAAACAACAAACGCAAAACGAGAAAAATCTAAGAAAAAGTAACTGCCAAATACAAGGTCAAACTCTTCAGAGATGAATGCTTTATTGTGCCTGATCATCAGCCCTTTGCGCACAAAAAAAAATCACACAGAGCTGCAGTTTCACAATTCAACACTCACACACACACACGGGGTGATAACAGAACAGCACATCAGCATATGTGAGATTATATCGCCCAAATAAAAATGGAGTGATACAAAGGCAATTACCTGGTGATAATGAGAAGACCTGAGAAAAAATAAATACATCCAAAAACTGTCGGGGGGTGGGAGACTAACGACTGAAGGAAAGGATATTTGTACTGAAAGAGTTAACTGAATCAAAAAGAATTTATTATAGCTATATACAATCCTAAAAGATATAGTATTTAGTTTATGCATTAGCAATAATCTCTTTACATCTGGCTAAGGCAAAATGAAGCAGTTAGTAGGCTCATTTCCAATGACAGACAAGCTACCCTCTGCTCAACATATCACCAGCGTCAGCACATCCAGTATTTAATGAGGGAATTATATCTCAGAAAACAGATGGATATAAAAGTGAAAATATAAAACTGAATAAAATGGCACTTAATGGCCAATATTTCTATATAATATTGACACACTGACATAACTAACAGCATATTAAGGACATTAGTGTTTTACAGAATTCCCCAGGTGATCAGTGTAAGAAATGGACAACTGCAGAGACGTGTAGCATGAACAGTCCACCGTAGGTACCTAATTATAGGATGAAAAAGCACTTTTTGTGCTTCCGTGCTGAGGAAAATAGTGATCAGAGGCAGAATGTTTTTTCAATATCCATCTCACTCACTTGTGAGTATATCTCAGAAATCCATTTCATTTTTAAGGACTGCACATAAATATGCTCACGGTCTTGTGCAAAGAATGTAATTTTGTCATATCACCTCCACCGGTCACGACAGATGGCCACCCCCTCCCTTAACCTGGTTCTGCCACAATGGAAATTTAGATATTTAGAACTGATTTATAAAATGATGATTGTTTCTCCGAGGATGTTAAAGGTGGTAAGTAAATGACATTCACAAATATAAGTGAAATTCACAACCACCAGACATTGCATTAGACCATAAAGCATATCAAACTAAAACCAAAACAAATAGACATGTCAGCCATGCCTCCACTTGCTTTTGGTATATCATCTGCCAGAAAGCTTAGGGACACTACAGCCAAAGAAAAGAAAAAAGAAATCTCCTGCCAAAACCATCACAACCATTAGCCCACACTAGCATTATAAAATATCATACACTAAATGGCCATAACACAATACAATAAGCCAACTGATTTTAGGCCCACCATTGTGATGAGAGTCTTTACTGCTGTTCTGCTGCTCTCCTCTGGTTTATACACAATGAAGAAAACAAGGGAGAGCAGTTCACACTGAGCTGAAATTAAACAAGTGTACATAAATTAAAATAAATAAATTTCCTTTTTAATATTTAGATTTTTTGGGTGCGCTGACTCTAGTACGAACTCTACCATCTCCCTGCTATTTTCTGCAACCTTTTGTAAATACCAGAAGAGCAAGATACTGAACAGAGAAGCTCTGACTACAACACACACAGAGGAGTATTTCATTTTCTATAGTACACTGCCTGGCTTTTTTGTTTTATTCTATGATGAACCAAATGTTTTCAATTTGCCAAAACTCTAAACTGCAGAGTTTTTTAGGCCAGTTCAAAAACTCAACTACTATGAAATCCGGCCGTTGTCATAGATGCAATACACAGTTTACCGTTCCCTTCCCTGAATAAGACATCATACATGGTAGCATATGTTGCTCTAAAACTTTTCAGAACAGTCTAGTCTGGAGGACCCGGTGTCCATTTTTTAAAAACAGCATTTAAATTTTTTGATTTTTCTGACCACAGAACAGCTTATCACTTTGTCTCAGTCCATTTTAAATGGGCTATGTCCCAGAGAAGACAGCAGCATTTCTGGATGTTCTTTTTCTCTGCATAATAGCTTTAACCTGCATTTGTGAATGGCACAGTGAACTGCATTCACAGGCAGTAATTTCTGGAAGTATTCCTGAGCTCTTGCAGTGATTTCCATCACAGAATCATGACTGATTTTAATGTGATGTTGGGCCCAGAGATCACTGATTTTTGGCCTTGACCCTTGAGGATGGAGATTGCTCCAGATTCTTGCATACTTTTGATATTATGTACTGTACTTGATTAGATATTTCTTCACAATTTTTACAATTTCACAATGAGCAACATTATTCTGAAATGGTTTGCAGCTGGCAGATGCTGTTTTCGCAGACTGATTAACCTTGTCCATCTTTAAGAAACCCTGCCTCCCTGAATGCCTTTTTGTTCTCCAATCAAGTTACTGACCTGTTGCCAGTTAAACCAATTAGCTTCAAAATATTTCTTTTTAGTACCAATTACCTTCCCAGTCTTTTGTTATGTTCCAACATTTGTGAGTTCTACTGTCAAAATCAACATGAGCTAATATTTTATTCTTAAAATAGTACGCTTTCTCAATTTGATATAGTTTCTCATACTGTGAATAAAAGTACGGGTTTATGAGACTTCGAGTCTTTATTTTATGTCTTGATTTAGATTGTAAACAACCTTCAAACTGTGTATCCATTAAAGAAACTGTCATGGAAGTCAAATTACATCATATATAAGCCAACATGACACAACCAACATGATAGGATGAACACGGGGACATTATAGGTGAGCCATGTGTTTCAGTAATTCTGTGCAAAACTTTACTAGAAATCCTTGGTTCTTGGTGGCATACTCGTGTTCTCCTCCAATATAGAGTCATGTGAAAAGAAAGAACAACCTTACTGCTTTCACAGGAGTTAAGAGGGAAAGTAGCAGCCAGGTGCCAATTGAAAGCCCGTGGTAAGTCTTTAAGAGAGCTGTGCATAAACAAATACCCACAAACTTGAATAGACTGAAGAGGAGTAAAGAAGACTGAATCAAAATTCAAGCAGAGTGAGGTGAGACTGATAAGGTCACACAGAAAACAATTATTTCAAGTTATTTCTGCTAGATGTGCTACAGGATATTCAAACATGCGGTGTCCTTAGTTTTTCATAGGACTACATAGAGTCCTGTTTTCTTTTTACGTTTGTTTCATGTGACTGTAGTTGCTATCTTGTTCACCATGATTCACCTCAGCTTGTTTGCCACAGTTTAGATGACAACGTGATAATCTTTCGAGTATTCCTTTGATAAAACTACACTGCATCTCACTACTTCTCCAAAAAGCACAATTGCTCTAAAACACTATCTCGAACACTGGAAAACATGAATTCCTATAAATATGTAATAGGTAATAGGTAAAAGTACATAAAACTGACATACGTATAGTACATTAAAGAAATGTAAGATGTATCGTCACTGGTAGACTCAGCTGTCTCGCATGTCAGTGCACCTAGATATGCTTATTAAGGAATCTTAATTTAATCAGCAGGCTGAAGAGACCTTCTCTCCAGAGTCAAATTGAATGGATAAACCTTTTCTGGGACTGCATGTCATTAACACAGAGCTGATGCTCTTACGGAAAATCCTCACCACTTACTATGAACCCACAAGAGGAGCAGGCTAGCCTTGTAAATGTCTCTGTGCGAGTTTTTCAGTGAGGTGGCGTAAATGCATATTCAAAAAATAAAAAATAACAATCATAATTCTGTGGAATGTAGTGTTAGTCATTTGACAGGAGACAAGTGTGTGTCTTGCCTTCAGTAATGGACATATTTAGTTGCAAGTGATAAATGGTGGTTCTTTTTTGTGGTTGCAGGGATTAATTGTGAACAATTCACTGACTATGTGGCACAGAAAAAGAAAGTAGCATAGCCACGGACATAAAAATGCTGCAAAGCATATGGAGAGGGATGAAAAATTTTTAAAAGAGCACATTACATGGGTTATGCACTCGTACCGGAGAAGTTCACATTTCATATAATCCCTATGAGAAACTGGAGCAGTTTCAGTCTGAACACACCAAGACATGGAGGCACAATTCCCATGCAATTAAATGACTTCATCAGTTAAACACATTTTATTTACCCATTCTCACTTGAAAGTGTTCCAGCAAAGCTACATCCCTTGTTGTGATTGATGTTGTAGTTAAAATGCAGACTATGAGGAAAATTCACAGAGCGAAAACTCTACAGTGCTAATTCACTTTGAGAATACAAACCCACAATGGCAAGTTTTTTTTTGTTTTAGTTTTTTTCTTAACCACCCATGAGATAAATTCACAAAACATTTCAATTTTGTGATTGTTTAGACAGCTGTCTGCAAAACCATATCTGCTCTGAGTGGGCATACAAGTCTCCAATCAGCCGTTGTCCATACAAAGAAACACTTAATATAAAATCTGCAGCACATTTTCTCTGCAGTTTTTCGTGCTTTTATGATTCCACTATATTTCAGTTTCCACTGCTATTGCTTTTATTGAAGCAAAACATATGCCTCACTCTAACCCAACTTACCAATTATGAGTCTGTTCTCACAATCAGACTCATGCTACTGTGGGAATGAGAACATGGGTCTATTTTCATTCCCACAGTGTCAAACACTGCTGTTCAGTCAAAGCCAATAGCATCTCAGAGATACCCACAAGATGTTCTTTTTAACGCTGTGGGTACCACTATCACTAGGAGATCATTAGTTCTATGCTGATTTTCTTCATTTAAAAAACCTTCATACCAACATTTCTCTTACCAATTAGGTATGTGATCACCTGTGTATACGTTCACATTTTATAAATGATAAATTGGAATGTGGCCTTGAATGTGTTGGTAAAAGCATTAACATTAAAAAGTGTGGTTTGATGACTGGATAGTGATTGTCAATTTACAGCCTGCTTCACCTATATAAGACATAGTATGGCCTCCATCCCTTTCCTGGTTAAATCTTTCAGTGCTACCTGGGGGTGGAGTTTTACTATTAAGGAGAAGGCATGCTATCTGGATATTTGGATATCCATCTAAAAGAGGCCGGGCATTCAATTATAATTCATTTGGAGCTGAATATTAATGCTGATGATATTTTATTTTTGTATTTTTTTAAAGTCAGCATTCAAAATATCGGATGACATTTTGAATGTGCACGGATTAATTCCCATACCCATAAATCCCAGTATTTAATCCACTACATGGTTGTAGTTACTACTATACAGTCGATACCATTTATTCAGTTCATTTATTTAAATTATATTTTGAATATTTTAATACACGAGACCTCACATAAGTCAAACGTGTTTAATAATGCAATGATATGCTGTATTAAACAGTTATTGATCCAGAGTTATTTCGCTGCTTTGAAAATTTTTAACCTTACGTGGATGTCACATCACTTGATCCGTCTATCAGGTGAATACTGGTGTGTATATACATATATATATTAGAAGTTGTGCCATGCATTATGAACATCCTCACTTTAGCTGTATTTACATTCAAAGGTAGGGAGACTCTTTTTCACATGGGATTTTTTTTTGTGCGTTTCTGCTTTTTTGTGCTGCACAATATTGAACCTTTCAGCGATATTTGGCACTGCCTCTAAAGGAAGTCTCAGATATATTGCTAACGGTGCTCACAGCCACCTATCCATAACCTTTATCTGCATGAATCTGACACACCGCTAGGCCTGAAATCCAATACTCCCAAACCACAGCAGTGACTGTCACATGGTGGCTAGAACCAACAGAGCTTGTGTTGCAAATAGTTCCAATTAGTGAGAGGAGAGACTGAAGAAATGTGAACGGACATTTAAAACACACTTGATCAAAGAAAAATGTTCAGCACCCTTTGAGAAACTAACTGCTTTAAGGGGAGATAATTTATTATGACTGATCGTGAGGTTAAGCCCATTGTTCTACAAAAAGAACATCCAGAAAATCCTTGAAATTACCGGTTGAAACTAAAAAGTGTTTGCCAATGAAGAAAAATACTAGCAGATCCCTGTAAGAGCACATAGGCAAGTGTGGAGTGGCCAAAGAGTGCATGGCATTTAATTGGCTCATATTAGCTGGTTGTGGAGGCAGACAAGGCCTCCGGCTTGTCTTAATCCATCAGAGGCGCTGTTGGCACAAAATCTAATGAGGGCTGCAAACTATGCTTTCTCCCATTAATAACAGCAATTTGCCAAGATGCAATGAGAAAACAAAACACAGCCAATGATGGACCGGCCCAAAATGTGCCTGTTATTGTGCTCTGTGATTTATGGCTATGGCCTACCTTTGCTTAGATGTCAGTGCGACTTAATGTATGAGAAAAATGGATGACTAAGTTTCTCAGAGCGCCTCCTCAACTGTGCCTCCAAGCAATGTAAACAAACAGAACTGATCTGGAGTGTCGAAAGCATGTTTGAGGTGATCACTTCCAGAAAATGAATATGTGGGATATAATATGGCAATTTTAGTGGGATTTTAGCAAGGATTGGGGATTGATTTAACAGACTGTATTGGAACAACAAAATATTTTACACCATCACACACATATTCAAGTGTAATTAAACACATAAAATATGCCATGTAAGAGAGTCAGCTATAAATGTCTACAAATGTGGACCCATCTGGTAATCGGTCGATTCATCTGCTAACTGCATTTCTAAAATTATGCGCTGGATTTGAAGGCAGTGGTTCAAAGCTTGTGGGCAGTGATGTGTTTTTAATAGGACGGAAGGCTCCTTAGAAAATGTCATGACTGATATGTGTTTTACAATGTACTGCTAGCAACAAATACATTTGTAATATCTGCGTTTAATCACTGTTCTTGTAGGTTTGTCCAAAAAGGAGTATACTTTCATCAAAGATTAAAAATGCAGATAAATATCAGAAAAAAATAACCTTTTCCCCACATCATTTTTATAACACAGACAAGCTAATATACTAATATAATAATAAAAAAATACAAATTATACAATAATATTTTTTTATTTTAAGAAAATGGTTTCTTACAGTCATTTTTGAACCTTTCAAACAACACAAAAAAGGTTATGGCTCTGTTTATATATATATTTTCTCTTTTTGTCTCTCATTTTGTTTCCCTGGTTGTCCCTCTATGTCTAAGTCACTTCCTTCTCCTTCCTTTCCTGCGCATACCATCAGCATGCTTAGTTGTAGATCATCAACCCATCTGCAGCAGCAAATCTATACCAGCTCTCCGGTCACTCTCTGCTAGATTGTTCTGCATAAAACAGGTTACTTTTAGGTCTCCTTGCCTCATTGTGCTGCGTAGTTAACTCCCCATGTTTTTGTTTTGTAATATTATTCTCCTGTGCTTAGATCCACCACCTCATCACCTGTCAAACCAACTCTGTTTCACTCCTCTTCTTGCCTACGGCTCCATTCACTAGCCTGACCCGCTCTCCACCTGTCAACCACACCAAACCCCTTGGTCACCTGTCTGCCAGGGTACAAGCTTTCAACGCTCCCATCTTACAACCCCTTATTAGCTACCTGTGTCAGCTTGTTCAAACACCAACAGCATTCTTGTGTCTGCTTGCTCCACTTTCTTAACTGCGCTCTCCTTACTCCAGTAACCTTAAACGGATGTAACGTCTGTGTTTCCTTACAAGTGACTCGTATCATGAGAAATACTAAACATCTAAATTAAAAATATGAATTTGTATGCAAATAATGTGTATCCGTACCTTAATCTTAGAGTAGTGTTTTTTTTATGTACATCTCTGGCAATCAAAACATTTCAAGCAGAACGCACCGAGCAGCCAAGCGATTTGTCTGACAGCTTGTGGTGCCTTATTATTCTCTGTTGTTAAGCTGTATCTACCTTGGGTGCTGCATCCCCCAGATTTCACAAATGTCATGGTGTCAAAACCAAACATGATGGCCCCAACTACCAAAACAAGGTTGTGAGAAATTGGCTTTTCCTTTTAACTATACTTATTTTTCAACATTCACAGATACCCATGCAGTAGATTCAAGACAGAAAAATAAGCTATTTTACCCTACATTACTGAATCTTATCCTATTGAGTGCAACAGATTAACAATAAACAATAGAGTTTGTCCAATTCATTAGAAAATACTCAAAAATACTTATTGTTTTTCTTTTTTTTACTCCATCTTTAAATTTAACATATTTACGAGGCTGGTAGTCAGCATGGATGAATGAATGCTGCAGTGAAGAATGTTCAACACACCTCAGGTGGTGATTTGTAACTGTACATGCAAGCTGAGCTCAGGAAGCGTTGCGTAGCGGGAGAAGCTCGATGACTGGATGTTGATTTATTCTTGCCAAGAACACAATCTGTGACCATGCGGAAGGTCTTCTTTTGCTAACAGAAATCTGGGAGTTGATTTTTTCAGTCAGTGATTTACTGTTTAATGATATGCCTAAGCTTCAAGAGTGTCAGCACTTGGTAGATGTAATCCCACCTCCCCATGCTCTTCTACACCCATCCACACACACACACACACACACACACACACACACACACACACACACACACACACACACACACACACACACACACAGCCCATATTGCTCACAATGAGCCATGTCAGTGGGTCCTCATTCTGAATGGCCTCAGGCCTGTGGAATTATTATGTCATTGGTAAGCAGAGTTGAAGCTAGAGAGGAAATATAGCCAGTCTTCCCAGAAGAGTTAGTTAGATGCTATGTACCACTCTTAGCCACTCAACTAAAAACTTTAAATCTTAGATCCCTCTATACCTAGTTTTTTCTCATCTATATTTGTATTGGTGTACATTAGCCAGTGAGTACATATATTTCTCATTATTTGCTGTGAAGTTATTACAGTAAAGCACTTTGAGTTACATTCATTTTAAACTTTTAGAAAATAAATGCCAACACATAAACATGTTTTCCTCTCTCAAACCATTAAGGAAAAAAACACTCTTGAGGTTTAAATTGTATAGCTTTCACAGAAGGCATGCATGATAGAGACAGAGGATGACCACTGCTGAAGCATGCAAGTAGACCCCAGGGAGTAGTAGTAGTACCAGATTTTCAATGGCCATGCCATCAGGAAAAATGGCTCATACAGCCATGTCTGGTGTAGATTATCCAGCTGGGAACTTGTATGTGCAGAGAAAAATGTGCCATTAGCTTGTGTGTTTTCACTGGAGATTTCCAATGCCTCAGGAGTTTACATGATTTGATAATTTGTATGTCTGAAGAGCACTGCCTGAAAAACTGGAAAATGGGTAACTAAAAAACAAGCAAACAAAAAAACCCTCCACAGTCCTTTCAACAGTGGAAAGCACTTGACAAGAGGGGTCTGCAGTCTGCATAGTGCTTATGTTACATGTTTTACCAAAGATGTCAAAACATAAAATGTGATAGTTTACAGATAAGATTATTTGAGTGAAACTGATGAGAAAGGAAAACTTGAGAATGAAAAAATGCGATGATAGACAGCAAAGTGGAAGTACCTTTAGCTGTTTGGCTCAAGAAAGGCAAAATCCAAATACCCAGTTTATTTCATTTAAAATCTACTGAGGTATGAAAGTGTCAGGTGTCACTAGAGGATGGTGTGGATGGATGAAGGTAAATGTATACAAAGTATTAGATAAGGATGTAAAAACCAAAAATAACCGAACAAGTAAGAATGATGGAAGTGGAAGCTTCTGAGAAAGAGAGAAAAAAAGGACTGAGAGAGCAGCCTTTATATCCTTAATCACTCCACATCTCCGAGCTGCTGCTGCCTAAAAAAAGGAAGAAGCAGGGTGCACAGAGGCCGGGCCATTACAACATACATAAAACAAAGAAAAAAAAAACCCATAAGATTTTACTACTATATTACTATATATAGTTTTTAAGGACAGAAATATGTCTTTCTGTTTATATGTGCTTTTAAATTATTACACAAAATGCACTCATGTAGAAAAATGCACTTAAAGAAAAATCTTCCTCCTCCTAACTAAAGTGATTCATTATATTGGAATATCTGGCAAATTTTATGAAGATAAAGCCATTCTTAGACAGACCAGTAGGATAAAATGCCTTTTTTAGTTTTTGAAAGGATATTACACTGCATCATCCCACATATATAGATTCATCTGCCTTCTAGCATCATTATTGCAGCTGTGTAAATTAGTTGTTATTGTTGTGGCTGCCAATCGAAATAATTTTGTTTTGGGAGAAGTGAACCAATTTCTTTTCTTGGTTGAGTTGGTGGGGGTTGGCAGGGGTGCAGTGTCTCAGCTTTCTGAAGCCAGATGCAATCAAAAAGACACATCTATAAAGACTGAAATGTGTGTTAGGAAACAATAAGATGCTTTTGTAACATGTTTCTCCCCTAAACTTATGTGCCTCCTCACTGCATTAGAAATCCAAATAATACACTCATGTAGGAGGACCAGGAGTTTCTGTTCAGAGCTGCAACTTGACCATCTCCTAAATATTTATGTGAAAGAAAAACTGAATGATGCACATAATGTCAAGCAAAAACCTCTACTTTAGGGTGAGGTAAAGAGCTGAAAGTGCATTGTTTCACAATGAGGTTGGATTTTTATGTAATGCTGTAATTTTCAGTTCTTCCATGGTACTGACTCAACGGTCAGTTAGGGAACATATAAGCAGCCATGTAGAAAATGGTCTTATTGACACTTGACCATAAAGAAGTATAACAAAATGTAATATTTTATTGGCGGTATCTGCAGTAAGTGAATCAGCTGCAGACGTGCACTGAAGCAGATAGTGGCCTAAGTGTCTACTCAGCTTAGAAGTGTTTATTTTGCCTGAAAATTAAGTGGACATCCACATTACAGACCAAATGTGTTCCCAAATACCACCTCACCCCCAAACAAAGCAATTTATCAAATAGCATTTATGATTCTATTCACTATTTTTTACTCCAATATTCATAAAAGCCTCTGGTACAAAAAGTGTGGGTGTATGTAAGTAAACTCATCACTGACAGGGCAGGAATCACAGTTCAATTTTAGTGACAAACAAACAGGCAAACAAACACATGATAATGGATGGCTATGTAAAAGATGAATAAACGAGAGAGTTTGAATACTTGTTTTGTTTTTATGATCTCTTACAAAAAAGGCAAATTAACAAGATATGGAACTGTGAGAAAGACGTGGCTTTTTGCACCTCTGCAAAATAATATTCATAAAATGTTACCTGGTTTTGTTTTGTTAGTTTGGATTTTCCCCATTTGTTTATAATAAATACAACAAACAAGCACACAGCTAAGAAAAAAAAATAGCACAGAGCCTAGAAAATAGATATTCCAGTGTGTCTTTAATATGGTAAATGGGTTCGAAATTAATGAAAGGCCTCAAAGAAGTCATGATGTTGTTACCAAGGAAGCAGGTTGTCCTGGTAACCCAGAAACAGACTCGCTAGGGTATCAGTAACTGTTTGTGCATTCAATCTGTAGACCTCTGCATCACCTAGGGTTGTGAGCAATGGCAGGAAATGAGGGAGGAGAATGTGGAAAAATGACCATTCTGAATGTCAAATGGCCAGATTTGAGAATTGTATCCCACATGCAGGGAACATAAACTGCAGACTCAATTAATCATAGTGGAATTGCTACTGTTACAAGGAGGCAGTTTTTTTCAGTGACTATTCACAGCACCTCTGCAATGGTTTGCTCTTGTTCTATCCACTTTGAAGCCTCACTCAACCACTCTAGAAATGCAATCTTCCACGGGCAGTGATGTTTTTTTATTATTATTATTATTCTTTCTTTACTCAAACCATTTTAATGTTGAGGCCAGAAAGAGGAGATTTTCTTGATGTCCCAAAAGGTAAAAATAGGAGGAAGAAAAACTATTGCCATAGTGACCTCAATTAAGACATCTACTATTGAGTTTGCCTGACAAACATAACCTGCAGGGTTGTACTGGTGCCTCAGCCCAGCTTTCTGGTATTGTATTATACATTTCTATTAACTCTAGTGGCCCTCAAAACGAGTCTTTCTAATTTGTATCATCATCTTTTTTTTTCTTTTTTTGCTCATGGCAGTGTGTATTGTATGTTGTACTTCATAAAAATCAAACAATTGTGTGCGAGGCAGAAAATAGATATTCTGTCATCTATCTAGCTTCATTTAGTGGAGTGGAGGAGTCATGGTGAGTATGATGAAATGAAAAACTATAGTGCATAATCTTCAATCTATTCTCATACAATTATCATACAGAGCAATAAATGGACGTGAGAATGGATCCTATTCTCCGAAAAATAAAGTTGTAATGTACAAGGTGTAACTGTTACAAAACATTATAGTGTGGCAAACTTTAAAGGAAGTACACTAGAGAGGCTACATAAATCCTTCTCTCTATCACAAGAGGTTCCAAAGGTTTTGTAAGTTTAACAGTAAAGAGCTGTGTTCATGGACAGAGAATGATCAACGTGATAATTGAAAGAAATCTGCTGGGTCATGTAGCTCCTATTCTTTTTTTTCTCAGAAATATCAGCTCAAGTTCAATATACTAAATGCTTTTTTTCATCCAGCATAGTTCAATTACTAGCAGAGAATTACTTAGATATATAATATCAAGTGAAGCTCTGTGACTAGACTGCTGTGATGTCCCCAGGGATTTCACTACTGCTGCCGTCTGCCCGAAAGCTACCTGGACTCTGAGACCATCCACCTGTTAGCCCAGTGCATGAGCACCAATCTGGCTGTTGCACAGTGTAATCTATAGGTGGTTATTACATCAAAAGGCCTTAAAGGTGAGTGGGGGTTTGTTCATCACTCAAGAATCAAGCAAACTGGAAAGAGGGATAAAAATGAAACTCACATGCTGATTTATCAGCACAGTGGTTAGGATTAAAGGACTGCCAGTCCCCTGCCTGTATCACCGACCTACTGCCTGCATGCTTTGTCTCAGCAGCTTTTAAACCCCCACTGTCTCCCAAGACGTGCACCATCACTTTAGTAGAATCAACCCATCATCTGATCACGTTGCTGTAAAATTGTGCCGCGACAAGATGCACAAGCCTTTACGCAGTGATCTTACTCACCATCGGTGTAGATGAAATGGTGCGGCGCACATCTGTGAACATTTTTTCCCTCTTTTTCCCAGTTCAACCTTTACTGTCAAACAAAGGAGAAAGGGGACACGCCCAAACCCAATTACAAGGTTTGTGTTGTTTAGAGGGCTGAGTATGAGTAGACCACTGGTTGACTGCTGATAAAGAAAAAAAACAAAGCAGCACTTTCCACCCCCAGCTTCATTCATTTTCTGGGGTTTTTTCTCTCCTTTTAAACAGCCATTTTAGCACTACTGTGCTTTCGTACCATGTGGAATTGCATCCCCGTTGTCACACTAAAAGCCATATAAAGTAAATACTCAGCTCACCATCAGAAAAATTCATTGCAGGGTGGGGTGGCAACTAGACCTGTATTAAAACTGCCAGAAGAGGAGACAGCTGTCCCAGCCCACGTTCTTATGTGATCTCTGCTTAGGGAGCAGGCTGGTATTCCAAAGCCTCATCTGAAAACAAATTAAAGAGGATTAGAGGCTGCCACTGCAGCTCGTCTCCTCTCCGTTCTGGGGAATAGAGTGTCCTGCTGGCCAAAATGGTGACCTTCACACTGACTTCCTGTCCTGTGTACAGGTGCTCTACAGCAAACATTAAGTTTGTGATATGCCGTCAGCAAAAAGGTCACTGTATGCTTAGATGTTGGGAGGACTGCATGGCCTGTAATATAAATGTGTTAAAATTTCAAAAAGTTAATCTGTTTAAAAATCACAGCGCAAAAAAGTATTGTTTGTGTTTTGCTGTTGTGGTCTTGTATCCCTTCACCCTGCATTTGAAATTAAACAATCACTGTGAGGTGCTGAGTCTCCACATCCACATTAGATGAGTGCTGTAGGAATTGTAGGATTATCCCTAATGCTCTGTCAGTCCTACATTGCAGCCATCATCATACAAAGCTTTTAGTATATTTCTACATGCGGTGTGGTCACTGCCCATTGAAATAGTTGGTCTGTTGTGTCGAGGTTAGGTCATCTTACTTGTTACTTGAACAAGTACTGGCATTAAACACAACAGATGTTCAGGACTTCATATCCTGTCTCAGTGCTACTGCTTGAAATTATGACCAAAACTAATGAGTTTCTCACTAACCTCAGCTTTATCTCCTGTTCAGTGGTAGGGTTTGCGCACTAAAACCTGCAAAACTATTAATAATATCTCAGCTAAAGATCTGCATTTTAACATCCTGGTGACTGTATACCAAGACAGAGACTGGCATATCTGCTCTTCATTGCTGTATCAGCTTGAAAAATATTGTTATATAATCCAAACACAGACTGCAAAGACATGGCAGAAAACAGACAACTCAATAGGGCTCACTGAAATAGTTTAGAATTTTTTTTCTTACTCACTTTATCCTGTACTGAATTACTACTTTACCCTCAGAAGCACTTTGGTGCACTTGAAGTTGGGAGGTGCACAGGTTAGCGTCAGTACCTGAACCAAGGGCATTGTTGCTGATTGAACAGGCACTGTTTTTGATCGTCTGTCAATATTTTCCCCCTGTGGTTTCAGTTACACCAAGCATTAATTGCTTCATTAATTCTGGTATCGTGTATAATTATGCTGTCATTTTACCCGCCTATATGTCCATTCCCAGTGTTGGGAAGGTTACTTTTAAAATGTATTCCATTACAGAATACAGAATACTTGCCCCAAAATGTATTCTGTAACGTATTCCGTTACGTTACTCAATGACAGTAACGTATTCTGAATACTTTGGATTACTTAATATATTATCATGCTTTTTACAACAACGTGAATGTACTATTGCTGTGTGATTTATTACTATTACTGAAGGTCCGCGACTCCGAACTGTAGTAAAGGGACCTCTGACTAATAAGGCGGGGTCCCTGTCGGCTCGTAGCCGAAAAATAGCTTTACTTTGTTGTGTGGGTCAACTTTTCTTGCGAGAGACAGAGAGAGGCGTTGAAAGGCTGCTCCAACGGAACTTATTGTTTTCGGAGGAAAACACGAACACGGTGTACAGTCGAGTCTTAATAGCTTACTTACAACTGGGCTCGTCAGGCACTCTTCTTGGCTGCAGTGGTTATTATTATATTTACATGCTTCCAGCTCCCGTTTTTCCTCGATGGCAACTCGTACCTTTCCACTCCCCTTTTTCTCCCTCCTCGCGCTCACAGACCCATAACGTGTATGGCAGTCCATTCTCCCTGCAACACGGACTACACTGCCCATGATGCTACATTCTTTAGAGCTATGCTTGTAGCATTCTGCCTGTTAGCTTAGCACAACAACAACGAAAAGGCGCTCTCTCACCCAGGAAACACACAGTCGCAGAGAGAGAAAGAGCGCGTCGCCCTGTAACCATGGCAACCGTAACGCTGCCGCCTGGAACAACAGAACGTAGCTGTCAAACAAAACCCAAACAGTCCTGACCCGCGACAAAATGAAACAGGAAAGTACCGCCGTGTAATCCATTTATTTCAACAAAGTAACTGTATTCTGAATACCACCTTTTTAAACGGTAACCGTAACGGAATACAGTTACTCATATTTTGTATTTTAAATACGTAACGGCGGTACATGTATTCCGTTACTCCCCAACACTGTCCATTCCCACTGCCAGCTAGTGGTAGATAGGGCAGTCAAAGAAGTCACAGTGTCTATCCTGCGGCTATTTCCCTTTGGTCATACATATAAATACAAATTTCACTGGAAAAATTGAGTCATTAAATCAGCTAGGGGCCACTGACAGTAAGATGAATGCCAGGCTCCACAAATCAGACTAAACATATTGTGGATATTTATGATGAAACATAAATGAAAGAACAGTACACCAGATCTATGTGAAACCGTTCATTAAATTGATGCGCAGATACGTTCATACATCTCTGATTATTGATACACTGCTGATGCCCCAGTGTCAAACATTTGAAAGTTCTCATGCCTCAAATTGCGGCTTATTCAGAGAAAACACTGCCATAAACTGGAATGACTCAACTATCCCTTGGATCACCTGCTCTTTTTTAAGTGCTTTAGCAGGAAGGCTGAATGGAAGAAAATGATAGAGAATTACATTTATAGTTTCACTGAAAGTGCACAAGACTAAAAGTAGATTTAAGGGATTTTCCCGAATTTCACAAATTCATCTAATCTAACAACATCCATTATGATTCTCAGTTATTCTTCTAATGGTGCACTCCTGCATGCTTTATTGGGTTGCTTTTTACAATTCCCTGCTTTGAGCTGATGCACTTCTGTAGTGAAATGAAAGCGTATAAAGAAATTAAAGTTAGAGAAGCACAAGGTTAGAGAGCACAACCTATGAGTGAAGGGAAGTACCAAGCATTGGTATTCATAGCTGTCCCTCCATTTTGGATCACATTTAGTACTTGGCTGCAGCCAACTGCAGCTCTGACACATGCACATCTCCCCCTCACAGTGTTTGTGAAAGAGCTACTGTGTTAATTGGGATAAACTGTGTTAGGGAGGGGAAATTAATGCATGGCTGTAAACGGGCATAGATGAATCACATCTGTCAGGTTAATTTGATCAAAGGATAGGTGCAGTGCATGTGTATGTACTTTTATTTCTTGTGCACATTTGCTAAGCTGGGCAACAAGCTCCACTCAGTGGAAATTACTTCTGTTAGCCATATTGCATATCACACTATACTAGTATGTGTACTACTTACGCTAACGGTGTTTTTGTTGTCTACTTAAAGTCTATGTGGCCTGATGGTTTGTTTGTTTTTAATATAAAAATTAAGGCTAAGCGGAGGGATTTGAGTGACCTGTTAAAAGATTTGGCAAAAAATGTAATTAATAATCATGGAAACCTGCAATAAAACTCATCAGCAGGGTCTTCAATCAAATATTAAAATTTTTTGATATAGTAGCAATGCATTATTTGTTTAAAAGACCACATTTACATCTGCATCAGAAGCCTAAGCCAACATTATCTATTTTTATAGATTTCTTTTTTGCCTAAGAGATAACTGAGCCTTGGAAAAGTCAAGGTAAAGTCCTCTGTTAACCACAAGAGAAGCTGGATCAATAAGTCATATGAAAGCCATCAAAATATCTTTACTTACCCTCTAGCAACACAACCATCAGTCCCAGCTGCTATATTACAGTACTTTTATTTGTTGCTTGGCTCCATCTCACTAAATGTGTCCACACAAACATTCACACACGTAGGGATCCATATTGGTAAAAATAAATAAATACATCAACTACAAAAAAAAATCAAATGAATGTTTATTTTAACTCCCTTTTAAGGCTCTTTTTAACTTACAGATGGCATCATGAAGCCAATCAGTCCCGACAATTCTTCGACATGTTTAGCAGCATATGGCGTTAAACCTCAACCTGTTCAGTCAGTAATAACTTGGACTTGATTAATTAATTAATGGGTCTGTTCTGTTGAAATAGACCTGCTTAATAACTGCTTTATTGTACCTAACCAAGGAATTTTGATCCAAATTGAAAGAGGCAGGGGCACTCCGGTGCAAAAATCTCAATGAGAAATGTAAATTATTTTGGAGTTAAGTAGAAATGATGAGCAAATGTGTGTTGGGACTGTGAAACTGTATCGCTGTGAATCCTGATGAAACAATTGGTGCGGTCCAAATCATAGCTATGTAATCATCTACAAAAACAAACCTCGTCTGTATAAAATTTTGCCTCAGCATATATTTACTAAATTGGGTACTGGATTTGGTCATTCACAATCACTGTATCAAGTACATTTGTTTTATTATAACTTTAAAAAAAAATCACAAAAAACAGAAAATGACTTTGTGGCTACAAGACTCAGCCAATTCAATTTGAATCCAATAATTGTGTGATGGTGTGATAAAAATGAAAATCATCACAATCTGGACAGCTCAGACTGCAACTGTCCCTTACTTGGGTGAGTATAGCTGTAAATAGAAAATAGCTTAAAAGTTTTCTTTACAACAACTTCAAAAGGCAATATTATTTCTGACAGCTCCTTTCACGCCTCCGAGAAGGCAATAATTGTGTGTAGCGAGTGCGATGAGAGAATTTCAGCCACAGAAGACAGGTACATGTGTCACACAGATAGAGGCTGTTAAACGCTTGGATACTTTTTTCTGGTTACTGTCTCAATTTGGTTTTTTTTTGTTACTTGTGTTTGTGCATCAATTATGTATCTTTTTTCAGACGGTTAAAAAAATTATTGAATTTGTTTCAGATGTTGCATGTATACATTGTATATACAACATTGTATATTCAGATGTTGTATATATACATATATCAGAAAAAAAAACAAGAAAAAACCCCACTTCTTTTGCTATTGGTGAGAAAATATGCAGTGTTGCTAATTGCCAGAAAGGTCAGGGTAAATTTCTCAGGATTGCTGTGTTCCAGAATCATCTGTGCTCGTCACTCAGCACTGTGACAGACGGATACCATCTCCACGTACACCAACACTCACAATATTTTCTATTCGTTATTTACATAAATTCATCTACAAAACACTCCTGTACACATGACTGGACAATACAAATGATGTTTTTTGCATGTCCACTCATAACTGTTAACTGTGTGATAACTTTTTTCATACCATGGGTCTTTTTTTTTGTCACTTTTCATTTTTCAATCTTATGCTAGGAGTAAGCATGATTGTTTAATCACAAACCAGCAGAGGAGGGGATGATGACTGTTTGAGGGGCAGAGTAATGAAGGTATAAAGCTAAATGATGGAAATCCCTGCTGTCACCCACTGTCCCTGCAGCATGTTCACAAAGGATGCTCATCTGTGTTATCCTCACACCTTAGCAAAGCTGTCTAAATAAGGAACACGAAAGACATCCTTGGCAAAACCCTGAACTTGTCCACAAGGTCGGCTATCCCCCCGGGCTGTGTGTTACTATCATGGGGGTCTGGCGCAGTCAGGTGTGAACATCTGCACTTAGGGAGCCTGCACTTCTGTAAGGCACTTGCACTAGAGGCAGTGAGAACTAGACCGAGGCTTGACAAGACTCTGTCTCTTTTTGACAAAATTTTGACAAGGCAATAGAGAAATTCCTAACACATTTCTGAGAAAACAGCATTGGCTGTTTCTGTCAAACCATGCCTTTAATCTATACACATCATTTCAGTAAAGGGGTTTAACCTATAAAGACAGAAGAAGCATGATTTTTTTTGTGTAGGCTACAGGACAAGGATGGCACAAGAATAAAGACAATCACTACATCTGCACAAATAAAGCCTAATTCAACTCTATGTACAACTGAGTTGAAATTGCAACAGTTTCAGAGGATCTACAAGGGTATCCTACAGAGAAACAGCAGGATGGAAATCTGACTGATGTAGGTTTAAAGCGTGGGCCAACATTTTTTAATATTTGAACAAAGATCCATTACAAAATTTCAGCATCTTGTAATTCAAGTAGTTTGACAGAGACTGAGATTATCGCACTTCATTTAGACTTTAAAAAAGCTAGCTCATGACAAGAAGGAAAGGACACTAGCACCAAATGTTAACATGAAGTGATATGGAAATCACATTTTGTTCATGTTCTAAGTGTAGTATTTAATGTATTACTCGCATTTATTTTTATGTTTTTGTAAGGATGGAAAAAGTTATGATATGATCTCAAGTGTTCCTTTGTGTCTCAGCTGGCTGGATGAGAATGTCAGAGTGCGTGTTTTATTGACAGCAAGTGACAGGGTTCCTAAGTGCTGTGTTAAACTATAGAAAATGAGATATGAGTAACCACACTTCTGCTAGACCACTGTTAGTGTTACTAAAGAAAAGACAAAGATTCACAGCAGTAGCTTCAGCCAAGACTCATATGAGATCTGCAGGCATCTTTATGTGCTGTATAATGTGGTGTTGTTGAGCATCTACTTAGCTGTCTAGAGTGCAAAACAACTGTAGCAGTGTGCTTATCTCCTGTGAATGTTTGTTTGGTCATTTATTCACAAAGCTCAAGGTGCATGACCAGGCTTTTTGTTTGTCAGAAAGGAGACAAACAGGAAAGCTAATGGAGTTTGTTTTTTAAAGTTCCTTGCTATTTTGCATCAGCCCATGTGGAATCAGTACATCTATTTGCCATTCCAATGACACAATGCTTGGACATGAATTTGCTGCCCTCAATATATCAATTTTCATGTAAATCACACAAAAGTAGAGGGTGCTCTTCTAAAACCAAAAAAAAACCCTAATGTGCACATTTCTCCTTCGTGGTCTTGACTTTACCTAAAGGAAAACGTGATTAAAAAAATTTAAAATTTGCTTCCAACTGGAAAGTTCTTCACAATGTGCTGATTCTCAAGTGTTAGCGCATTATTGCAATAATACAGTGATGTTTGGAAAACTATGCAGCTGTGTGACGTTGCTGACGGTTACCAACGGATCCTGTTACACATCTTTTCTCTTGTCAATCTGTTTCATTCCCCTGTCTACAATGACACTATTCACATACAGCTGTCTGAATGAAAAATGTTCTGCATTTTCAAGCCTCCTGTTAGTAAACGTATTCATTTGATTTTTCATCTAATTATTATTCAATGATGGCCCCACACCCCCAATGACAGGTGATATCCAGTGTCCCAAATATCAATGTTAATGTCGCTCACCAGCTACAAACACATCACAGTGACTCCTGGGCTTTAATATATTATCTTGTGAGCTGTCAAGTCCAGGGTCTGTAATAATGTGACAGCGGCTCATTGACTTTTAATGGGATGCAATTTGAGCCGAAACTCAGTGTTTAAAGCAGCAACGTGGAAGATGACAGCAGAGCGAGGGCCATCGATTCCCTTAACTTGTGATGTTTCCTTGGCTTTTAAACATGGTGGTAGGAGGTGAAAAAGGGAAACTTTCAGTGGAGCTGTAAATCCTCACGATGATGAGGAAGGTAACGCAAAGATGTAGCAAACTCAACTATGCAATGCAGGAGAGAGCCGTCAAAGTCATTCAATGACAAGAAAACAGATGCAATAAATACTAGCTTTGAGGAGATGATGACAAGGAGCTGTCCAATATACCCGTCACTCAGCCACACGTTTAGTTTGTAAATGTTGTACATGGATGTGTGAACTATGGATGAACTGAGGAGGTATTTTTTATGCTTGGATGAAGAAGAAAATGATATAGGGATTGCTGGTGTTAGATGATGAGGGTGGTATAAAAACAGGGCCATTCTGACATTGCAATTTCTGACATTCATAATGCTTAAAGGACACAGTGAGCATCCAGCGTCCTCCTCCCCTGTCGTTTTATGACAAGCTCAGACACTCCACAATCTGGTGGCGCCCAGGTACCATCACTTCAGCCATTATCTTGCAAAACCTATTCCATTTGACCTCTGTGGTTGATGTGCGTTATTCACGACAGGAAGAGCTCCAACGTGCACCTCAATTCTGGTGAAGGAGACAGAGGACCTAAAGGGAGCATGAGTGAGTGAGTGGCAGACAAAAGGTGGACGGCAGAACGAGAAGGAAGCCAGGACAGAGCCAACGACCAGAGATGTGTAGACAAAGAGAGACAAAGTGATGAAGAGATTAACAACTGAAGGGAGAGAGATCACATGCAGTGAGTTGTACTCCTCCATTAAATACCGTGGTCACCTTCAAACAAAAATAAAATGACCGCTGCATGTCTCCACCCCATGGCCAACACCCCTCCTGCTTCCTCACTGGAGCATAAGTAAACCTCTAATGAGCAGGAAAAAGCTTCTGTGTAGTGGGCAAGATGAATAGATACAAGAGGCTACTTTGCACAGCGATGCTAGGGCAGTGTCTATCTCTGTGCTCCACAGAAGCGAGCATTCTGTTGAGTCCTTCGGGACCAAAAGGGCCTAAGAGGCCCTAATTATATCATTCAACTAATTATCCACAAAGCTGTTGTCATGGATAGCCATTTAGTTTGGGTGAAAGCCTCAATAGCAACAAAGAAGCAACTTTAAAGAAAGGTATGTGCCACTAGAATGAAAGCCTTTGACAAGATTTTTTTTTTTGTGGCACCTACAACACAAACAGATAATGCTTACGGAAACGGTTACACTCCTTTGTTTATAATGTATTTTGCCAGAGGGAGTTCAAATGAGCAATGCTGTTCATCTACAAAACATGATGTGTGAACGGCCTTAAACCTTAAATAGGTTTGTCTAGTGCCAGGGACCTTAAAGTCCCTGGCACAATGTTATATTTAAATGTGCCTCTATGCAATAGCACGCTTAATATATGAGACAGGTTTTCCTCTTGTGTTAGCATAATAAAAGGGTGCATGACCATAGCAGGGGGCTCTAGTGGTTTTACATAATTCAGTTAAGTGTCAGGATAAATGTGGGACAGCCTTTCTTATACAATTCTTTTGACAGTATTTTCAAGTGGTTCAGCATTTCTCCTGACAGGGAGCGAATCTTTCTGCTGTTCATACCTTCATCTTCTCTGTAAAACTCCTTTTAAAATTTAGGGACAGGACAGGGGACGGGCCTATCTTTCGAAGCACTGAGCAAAAGTACAATTCACCAATCCGCAGGGTGAGCAATAGAATAATTGCAGCTACTGTCTTGTGATTTATTACAGGTGATTATTTTCTTACTCGCCACTGTATCTTTTATGAAAAAGTGAGACGGTCTTCCTTATGTAACAGAGGAGCGCAGCATTGTATGATGTTTATTTACAAGATCCTACTGTAAAGAAAGACTGCCTCCCTACCTCTGTTCTTGGATTAAATTTAAACACACTGCTTACAATGTCAGGTCACAGGACTTTTTAACATTAGATGCATCTCTCATTCAAACTGAACCTTTAAAAACTGGATCTGCTGCCTACAAATGGAACAAGCTAAAAAAAAACATAGGGGAAAGAAAACATTGTGTTTGAACTTTGGAAGTACACTGAAGAATGTATGTGGAAAATATCTGTATTAAACAAGCCTACACACATACCTATGTAAGATTGCAGAATCCTTTTCCCTGAGTTGCTAGTGATTTCTAAGTAAAAGCCTGCAAGTTTCATTCATTTTAATTATATTTCATGAAGAAAACCAAAGAGAAGGAACACTTATGGGTTTTCTTTCTATGAAAAACATGGTTTTAATAATCCCGTAGACATATGTGTATATGCAAATATGTTGATATGTTTTTAAGCAGCAACAGCCTGAAATAGAGAACTTGAATTTAAGCTGAACTTTACTGGTTTGCAGATTCAACATAACAGTAAAACAAAAAAAGAAACAAAAAACATATGGAGCTAACTATAAAAGATGGACATGGCAATATTAACAACACCCACTTTTTAGTAAAGTTTAGTATTTTGGCCACCATCTTCATGTTTTGAAACTTAACAAACGGATGGTTTGACTGAGAAAGCTCCAAGCAAAAACCCAGGAGCAAAAACAAGGTTAAGGAGATCGTCTAGAAGGGGGTGTAGGTCTGGTGTCCAGGCTAAAAGGAAAAGTGCCTAAAGTGCCCGACAGAGGGGATTTTTCCTGCTCCATGGTAGAGAACGTCTCCGGTATATGGTACCAGTTCCCCTCCAGGACGCGGAAAATGCCGATCGGTTACCGCCTACCCGACTTTTCATCACAGGCGTACAGAACGATTACCTGGATCGGCATCATGTCTGGAGATTTTTTCACCTTGGCCTGTCACTCTACAAGACCACAGTTCCACAGCTAGGGGTACCAGGAGACTACGTCCTCACTCCAGGTGTCTGCTGTCAATTCCCCGTCAATCAGTTGTTGATGACATCAGCCTGTCACCTCTGCTTCAGATCGCTCTCCTAAACGCTCGCTCCATAGCCAACAAATCATTTGTACTGAATGACTTGAAATTATCAATCAATGAGGTCTGCAAATTTCCAAAAGCCAAATGTTTTATTTGATTTTGACCACAAACTCATTACTTCCCTTACTTAGGTCACAATTCAAGTGATCACTAGGGTCATTTTCAAAGGAATGATCATGATTTCTTTATCAGTAGAAAGAAAGCAGATTCAAAGCACTTTTTCAGAAACAGGTTATGCATTAGTTATTTTATATAAAGTCTGTGCTGGCTCCTTGGTACTTGTATATTTGGGGCCACAGTTTTCTTCAACTGAAATGTTCTCTTCATTTTCTTCATGACAAATCTAGAAATCTGTTGATCTGATCAAGAATATTGCTGTTGTCTAATGCTAACGAACTTCTGTGTAAAAATAATTCTAAAGTTAGATTTTTCCGACATTAGAAAAACAGGGCAGACACATGTCCAGGCAGATAAAGCATCATAATTTAGAAATACCAAATACCCCGTTGGTGGTCCTCAGGACATTAGCTGGTGAAATTTCTGACTAGTCAGGCTGTATATGTATTAATGTTTATGCTACTTATTGGTTTTGTGTATTAGCTGGATTTTGTCAAGCATAAAAGAGGCCCATATTGTGTCATCAACAACATTTCCTACTTTTGGACGATTTACCCTAATTGGGTAAAAGCCTAAGCTGATTAGACATGTAGAATATCGAAACAAATTTTAGACTTACATTCTGATGTTTCATTTGCAAAGCTACACTGGGCTTAACTCAATTAAATGGGTTAGGTTCTATTTGCTTTCTTTTAATAATTTGTCTATAAATCAGTAAATTATAAACTAATATTTAGAATTACAGTGATACAGCTTTAAACCTTGGAGATTCAGATTATCAAACCATCTAGATAGTGTTTGAAAGGAACAGTGTGTGACAATGATTATTATACAAGAAGATTATTATAAAAGTTTAAAGATTGCATAACAGTTGGATTGTGGCATGAAGCGTGGCAGTGGTAAAAGTAATTGTCTTGCATGAGCAATGACTTCTTCTTCTTTTTTTTTTGATGAATCTGCTCAGTGCTGAATAGCTCGAGCTTCCACACTAGCTGATGCTAACTTATTGTTGTTGAATGCTCTGTGGTTAAGAGTACATTCTTTAAACCAACTGCCATGTAAAAAAAAAATAAGAAGAAATAAAAAAACAAGGCCTGTGAAGGGAGAATTTAACATTACAGCCACTAAGTTATGGGGCTCCTAGCCTGAAAAGGTGGTGTGTATTCATCAAGGCCAGCAAAAAACTAGAGGAAGAGAGTGGTTGCTTGAACTCAGTGATGGATTAAGCTGTCTGACGCTGCTCATGACTCATATAGAATAATCATCGTTTAGACCAAGAGTCTATAGTGCATTACAATTCCATGCTGAGAAATTACTTATACAGTAAGCCACTTGGGCAGAAGATTATTGAATTTATCTGTAACCATCTTAGTTTGTGGCTGTGCAGAATATTTGTATACAGGATTTCAAATAGGTAAGGAGTCGAGGTGCTATGCTGATGTTACTGATATGCTGATATGATATGATGACTTGTTTAAATGCTTTAAAAGGGGGAAAAACAAAGCATTACTAGAGTGTTCTGCTCAAAATGTTTGCATGGATGTACGATTTAGAATTGTTAAAATGGCCACAGTTTACTTTTCGGTATGTTCAAAATGCCATCGGGTTTGCCCAAGTGTAAGCAAAGTTTACACTGAATGGACAAATGAATGTAATGAACAGATAACAGATAATTGAAGCTCCACTCACTATTAGCCACTATCCAAAATAGCATCTTCAGATGCCATGTTTGCAGAGCAGTGAGCCGGAAATGATGATGCATTACATTACTGGCCACTCAGGACTCCCTGAAAAACCAATGGCTTTTTCAAGGCATACACAAAGGTCTATTATAATAACCTCCTTTAGATAGCACACAACATGAAGCAAGGATTCTGATAACACTGGCCTACTACTCGCAGAGTCTAATGGACTCTTAGTGCATGCAAACCTCTTACAATTGGGATTCAAGTTGCATTTCAAGGTGTGGAAGTAAATGTAATGAGAAACGGCAGGAGAACTATGATAAAACAACATACACTAAATGCTGTCAATTTGCCACTGGAATTGATTAATTGAGTCATTTGACATGTCTGCTCACTTGCCAAAAAACAGCTTTTTTGCTGCGTCTCCAAGGAAATCACTCTTAACTAAAGTTAATAGGCTGGAACACTTTGGGAGTTAGTGGTGCGAGTCCACATTTAAACATCTGCCAATCAATCAGATGGTATCCTCTTGAAGGCGCAGTGTCCTACCTAGGCATTGTTTATGGTATATAAAGACATTGACATATCTTGATGTGACTGACAGGCCTCTGTGAAGATGTGATCATTCCTAACGATTAGTACCACACTCATTCACATTACCACGCCACCCAACGAGAAACCTGATTGGGTGACAGTGACTGAAGACAGGACGGTAGAACAAGCAGAATTTCTGTCTTCGTGGACTCTTCATACCTATGACAGCCATGACAGCTACTCTACTTATATGGCCTAATAAGGAGACTCAACACCAGCATGTGACACTTGCTGAAAAAGTGAGCACAGTGAAATGCATGGCCTTTTCTGGCATCTTTGGGAGCTTGACATTTTTGTCACTGACTTTTGGAAGGGTGTGTGTTAATAAATTGCAGTATGGTTTCGAGCCATGTTCATTTTATCAGTAAAACGATGACATTTTTTAAACTGCAGAAACTTAGCTGATTAAAACTATCTATGTATTTTTAACAGAAGATTAAACAAAATCCATAATAATGTAAGTGTAAACATACACCATTATACAAACATCTCAAATACTACATTGATAGAATATCAGACAATTTACAACCACAAAGCAAGAAAAACTAGTAATTAAGAACCAAAGACAATATATAGGCTGCCATGTAGCAGCATTACTAAAAATGTGAAAAAATATCATAATTCAATACCCACATAGTCTATATTCATTACAAAATCAGATAGATAGCTAGACTGACAAATTGGTAGTTGGGAAGGTGGATCTTAACCAGAAGTATTGTGGAACCAACTCAGAACCAAGTGGATATGCTGCATACACGAACGCATTCATGTTTGTTGTTTTAAAATGAATGAACTGAACCGATAAAGACAGGGTAGGGATAGATAATGAAGCTATGTCCTGATGTGCTTTAAAAATAGATTTAAAAAAGTTTTTGTAGAAAAGATTTCTTGACTTGTTATTGACTTGAGTTACAACTGTTCTATTACCTTAATTCACCTGCAAAAGTGCAACTAAATATTTCTTTAGGGTTTTTAAACTAGCTAGGAGTTTCTTTTAATCACCACATATTAGAACCTAATTTTCACAAGAATATGCAGTTAGTTTTTCAATTACATAATGCCAACAGACCTAAATTAATCAGTGTGTGTGGCCTGAAATTTAATGACCTCCACTAGATATGGTACTCAGCTGAAGAATGATTCACAAAACGACGTTTTGATGTCAAGCATGTTGCATAAACACAAAAAAAAATCAAAAAGTTAACAAGCAGCTGCAGCTGCTTAACTGAACTCATTTAACAATAGCAAAGTAATGTGAAGTGTAGAAGTGAATTCTTATTTCAGTATTTATTAACGGCTAACTATTAGTGTTTATATTTACATATGCATATTTTAAAACTGCTGTGATAACCTACTGAATATACTTCTGGGGTTTTCCCACATCTACCTCAATCTAAGATCTTCCAACTTCTGTTTTTCTTTAATTCAGTCACAGAGGGATCAGAACAAGGAACCTGTGTGTGGCTGTGCTGATGAAATGTGGTAAAGGCACTGCCAAGAAAGTTATCTGGCTTCATCTTCCTCTTTCTTTTAGTTAAGACAGAACCAATACCGCATAACATTACACCCTCACATTATAGCAATTGCAATAACAAAGACCTTTTCCAAGTGTTAATTACTTTTAATTTTTGAAAATGTGGTATTTCTTAATGAACAGGAGAGATTTTACCTGCATTACCAGCATAGTGAGTCTCAAAAGAGTGAGAGTAGGGGGCTATCCCAGCTGACAGAGGGTGAAAGAAGACCCTGCACAGTGTAACTGATATGTCACATTCATGAGACGTGCATTTTTTTTTTTGTTTTTTTTACATGGTCATTAGGGGAAGCCCAGAGACAGCAGCCAATTGTATGTTTTTCTTTTGAAGAATGAAATACCATAGTTCACAAAATATTCCGTCTCCAACTGGGGTAAAGTGGATTTTTAACCTCTCCATTTGCAACACTCCATTGTGCTCAAGCACAGCTCATTAATATATCTGTATCATGATAAGCTTCATTTGCTGATCCAAGTACAAGTACGTGAGAGATGGATAGCAGCTGGTTCCATTAGTTCCATTATACTACCAATATAGCTCTCCTGCTGAACTTACTCATGAAAAGATGGCCCATGCTTTCTGGCTACTGAATCATTTAGTATGAGTCTCAGTATAACTTCTCAACGAATAGGTTTGTGTGATTTCTTTAGAACACATTCTCATTACACACTTAGATGAAGCAGTTTGTATTTTACAGAATTTCTAAGAGTTCTAAGAGTTGTGGCAGAGTTGCAAACAAACAGACATGCTCAACTAACATTTGTTGAAATAATGGAATAATGATTTTTTGCGTAGGTAAATAATTGTTAGGTGTCTTTGGCACATTATTCTAAGCCAGGCAGGTTTGTTTACCTGGCAGTCATAAAAATAAGTAGTACATACACACATTCGAGCACACGTTACCTTTGCTGCTTGCATAATAAATTATGTTTATGCCTTCAGCACTGGGTTGATAACACTTCTGTAAATATAGATTGTTCATAGGTAGTATATTACAAAGTCTCAGCTGTGTCTATGTATCTGTGGAGTTTTTGGCTGGGACCAAAAACAGTCTTGCACTTGTGTGCCAGAGTTACAGAAAAACATCTACATTTATTTGCAAATGGAAAAGTTTATCTTAGGAACGAACTTTTAGGGAATGAATGATGAATTTCACAATTTTGGGGGGCTACTGCTGTCAGTGTTGCAAGTTTGTCTCAGACAATTTTATTCAACTGGCAACAGCCACCAAGAAAGTTCATATCAAATATCTGCTCTCCTTATTATTCTAATGATTGCTGTCAATCTTGATGGATTGGTGTATGCATTATCGACCTGAAATTATGTGAGAGAGACAGTCTCAGCATGCATCACTGAAGGAACAGTTTGGCTTTATGGGCAAACCCATTAGCTGCGTTAATCAGGATAAAATGTCTATCTCATCTATTTTCAGTGGCTGACCGCAATAATGAGTCATTAAACATTGTGTTTCAGAGAAATCCATCTCCATCTTGGCCCAAAGATATTCTGAGATTATTCATATTATCTCTTTTTCTCCACCAAAAAAATACTGGATCAGATCAAATATGAAAGAAATCTGCTAAGAATGATCGGCATAGATTAAATAAATCAAAAAAAATGTTTTAAAAGGTTAATCAAGAGGTAAGTATTCATCCTCAGCCTCTTAAGCTTGTTGAATCATCACCTACAGAGGACATATTTTTTATATCGTGCCAAGTCATCCTGTGTGGTGGAAGGACTGTCCCTAGCTTATTTAATGCCAGTTTCAATGACATTTGTTGTCCTCTTCTTTGACATTGGCTGTATTTACATGCACACAATCTTTGAGAGACATTTCCTGTTTGAATTAATGTTTTGGAATAACCTTTATCTGACCTCTTGTGACAACGCTCTTGGCTGTGTATCTATTGCTGTATGCTATGACTTTAAACTTCAAATTATCTATATGTAGGCCTTCGTGTCACTGTATGCTGTAATAAAGTATTTGTCCTTTATTCACACACCAAAATTATACACCTTTTTTTTTCAAAATTTGTTTTGGCAGCTAAGGCAACAAAATTTCATGAAAGACCAAAGAAGCCAACTTAAAAAATTGGGGTTGGTGTTACATCATCATGGTGACAATGACATCAATGGGTGACAAAATAAAGCATATGCAACCTATGAGTGTTATAAGGTTGAAAAAAACAAAAGAAGCAAAAGGGGAAAAAAAACTTTGATCACCGTCTCCAAGCGAGTGTGAACCAGCTGACACTGACAAGGGGAGCATAAAACTCAATATGACGCTTTTCAACTTGCTGATTAGTGAGACGCCTGAAGCAATCTGCCAAGAAACTTCACCTGTTGCTACAAGGAGTGTGATGTAGTTCTGTCATACCCAGGTGCCACAACCCTAGTCTCATCAGGATGAGTGGTCCTTGGAGTCCTGTGGAACGAGTGGTATGTTGTTAAGTATGCTACAGGGAGCTCTGCCTGTACCAGCTGAAAGAAAAGGAGACACTGAAGGTATTTTGTGGTGAAGCCGACTCCCAATGACTGGGGAGTGTTGAAATGCGCCTTACCTCAAGGATAGGTTAAGAAGTCTACAGATAAAGTAGAGGAGGAGGTTCATGTGTCCTAGTGATTTAGAGGTTTGAAAACTTTCCAGAAGTTTAACTGACTTGATGCTATACACTGATGAGCAGTGTAGTATGGGATTCACGGAGTTGTAGAAGGTAATTCAGTGGACAATATATATAAACATAAAACTCACTGGTTGATAAAAACCTAAAAAAAACAAAGTGTTCCTGATAAAACACTTTGACTCTGAGCTATTCATTCTATCTACTGAACACATGCAACTTCGTGCCATATTTGATGGGTGGGGGGTAGGGCCAGATATGGTTTAAATGTTCCTCTGAGCTAAAAGTGTGAGGGAAATAACCCTTGCTTTGATCGCAGAAGTGTAGTGCTTTGAGCATTAAGCTGAAATGCATTATTAGGAATGAGAGGGAGTACATTTTAGATTATAGTCCGGGTCTATACAACAGCATTTTGCTCCCCTGTAAAATAAGAGAGGGCTTTAATCCCAGCTCTACCATACCTATGATGATCGAGTATCTATCAAACCCTCTTGAATTGTTCACTATACATCAGCTGCTGATGTGCATTTTGGCAAGACACCTTTATTTGGTCTCTTTCTGTTAGGTAAAACACCAGAATGTGGGACATGATCTATGGCAGTCATTATAGAACACGGGTGCAAGGTCCTGCTGGGTATGTCACGGTTCTGGGTCCGTTGGACCCAGTATTTTGAGTTCATTATGTTTTGGTACTTTTGCATCATGGATTTTCCTTTATGTTTCTCTGGTACTTGGTGTTTCAGTTATCTTGGTGTTTTTCTATATTATGATTTATGATCTGATACTGTTGTGATTATGATTATCATTTAGTAGCCTTTGGTCAGTGTCAAGTCTGTCTCTGTCTAGTCTGTGTCGTAGTAAAGTGTGTTTTGTTTCCTGTTTTACTTTGAAGGTTCTTGTTCCTGTCTGATGTTAGTATGTGCAGCTTTGTTCCCCCTGTCTCGTTAGCCCTGATCTCTCCCAGCTGTGTCTCCCTCCTGTTGCCGATTCCCCCGTTACTACCCTGTGTATATAAGCCCTGTGTTTTCCCATGCTCGGTGTCGCGTCGTACCATCAGATTGTGCCTGTGTGTCCTTGGTCTCAGTGTTCCATCATCACTTCATGTTTGTTTTCCTGCCAGCAATAAAGCTGAGGTTTTTGAGTTTCAATTCTGTGTTCGAGTCCTGCATTTGGATCCTCATCTCTGCCTACCCGCACACAGAGCACTGACAGGGTACAGACAGGGTCACTACATAAAGAGCAGTCGCCTTCACACTGATGTAAATAAGGCTTCTCATAGCATCTACAGCAGAATTTACAGATGTATTTTACCTGATCCTTCAACAGCAGCAGTAATGACAAAGGTTAAAAAAGTTGTTAATTTTCATCTAATTTTCCTAATTATACTTAAAACAAAAATAAGTATTTAAGATTAAGCTTGGGTTTTATTAGTTTTCTGAGGTGCTTCTCAAATGATTGGGTCTTCCTGATGAACAATCGCTTCCTCTGCTACTCACCAATCAAAAATGTTGCTCTCTGACTGGGTTAAACAAAGGGAGCATCATGCTGGAGACTTCCAGCAGGTCAAGTCTCTGTATGGAGGTGAGAATGCCGCAGATGGGTCCCTGGGCAGTTTGACAAAGAGCCACTGGTGGATTTTTTGATGATTTTTTGGGTGAATTAAAAAAATTCATGGGGTAAAATTTTTCACTGTCATATTATTAATTATATTGTTATAATATAAGAGTATGTTTTATTATTATATTAAGAAAGAAATACACCAAAGTCAGATATATCAGTTTGGTCATTGTTGCCAATAGCGACATCTGAAAGAAACACATTATCTTTTTAAGATTACCGTCTTACAGACTCTTTTTGTCTGAATTAGTTTTCTTTTAAAGAAAAAATAACTCAGCTCAAAAGGCAATCAAATTCCGTGGTTGCGGATGAATTTTTGCAAAAAACGTAATCTAAAAAATAAATTAATCTTCGCTTTAAAGACTGATGTCTTTTGTCCATCTTGACAGTCTTTTGTCCATCTTGACACCGAGCCGACAGGCTAGCAGATGACTCCGGCAAGACCAGAGGTGGAGGTTTGTGCATTTATATTAACAATGCTTGGTGCATGAACTCCACTACTACTGAGAGTCACTGCTCACCTAATGCGGAGTTTTTAATGGTCAAATGCAGACCTTATTATCTCCCCAGAGAATTCACTTCGATCATACTCACTGCCGTGTATATACCCCCCGACGCTAATGCTAGGTTGGCCATGAAAGAACTTTCTGCAGCCATTAACAAACACCAGAATAAACACCCCGAGGCTGCTTTTATTGTTGCTGGCGACTTCAACCACACCAACTTAAAGACAGTCCTCCCCAGATTCCACCAACATGTCTCCTGCCACACCAGAGGAGACAAGACTTTAGACCATGTGTATTCCAACCTGGCTGGAGCCTACAAAGCCACACCCCTCCCCCACATTGGACAATCGGACCATCTCTCCCTGTTCCTCACACCTCGGTATTCACCACTCATCCAACGTGTGAAACCTGCTGTGAGGACAATTAAAGTGTGGCCAGAGGGGACAGACGCAGTGCTCCAGGACAGATTTAAAAACACAGACTGGAATATGTTCACCCACACAGACCTGGACCAGTACGCCTCATCTGTACTGGATTACATCTCCAAAACCACAGACAGTGTCACCACCCAGAAACGGATCACCATGTACCCCAACCAGAAGCCTTGGATGAACCGGGATGTTCGTCTCCTCCTGAAGGCCCGCAACACTGCCTTTAGGTCAGGAGATGCACACGCCTACAGTACAGCCAGGGCTAATCTAAAGAAGGGCATCAAAAAAGCCAAACACCATTACAAAAAGAAGGTAGAAGAACACTTCTCCAACTCCAACCCCCGACGCATGTGGCAAGGACTCCAGACCATCACAGACTACAGGACCACCAAACCCTCCCCCGCATCCTCTGATGTCTCCTTCCTCAACGAGCTCAACAACTTTTATGCTCGTTTTGAGCGAGGGAACCCCACAACCAAAGCAGACATGACGCCAGACCACCAACCTATGACTCTCTCCCCCACCGATGTAGGAGCGGTGCTGAGCAGGATCAATGTCCACAAGGCTGCAGGCCCTGATGGCATCCCCGGGCGTGTTCTCAGAGCGTGTTCTGGGGAGCTTGCAGGAGTGCTCACAGACATATTCAATCTGTCCTTGGCCCACGCTGTGGTACCGGCCTGCTTCAAATCCACCTCCATCGTCCCGATACCCAAAAACTCCAACCCATCTTGCCTCAATGACTACCGCCCAGTAGCACTCACCCCCATCATCACTAAGTGCTTAGAGCGACTGGTCCTAGCACACTTCAAATCCTGTCTCCCCCCCACCCTGGACCCCCACCAATTCGCATACCGCCGGAACAGGAGCACAGAGGATGCAGTCTCCATCGCAATGCACTCTGTCCTCTCACACCTGGACAACAACAACACCTACGCCAGAATGCTGTTTATAGACTTCAGTTCAGCATTCAATACAATCCACCCCTCACAACTCATCAGGAAACTGACAGACCTGGGCATCAGTTCCCTCATCTGCAAATGGTTACTGGACTTCCTGACCAACCGCCCCCAACATGTCCGGCTGGATAACCGCTGCTCATCTACCATCACAATGAACACCGGTGTACCACAAGGCTGTGTGATGAGCCCTTTCCTCTACTCCCTCTTCACCCACGACTGCAGACCTGCTGATGGTTCCAACACCATCATTAAGTTTGCAGATGACACCACGGTGATTGGCCTCATCAGTGACAACGATGAGGCCGCCTACAGGGAGGAGGTGGATCGTCTGGCTGAGTGGTGCGACAGAAACAACCTGCTGCTTAACACCGAGAAGACCAAGGAGCTCATCGTGGACTACAGGAGGAATGCTGACCCACATCCACCCATCCACATTAAGGGGACGGCTGTGGAGCGTGTGAGCAGCTTCAAGTTCCTGGGAGTCCACATCTCCGAGGATCTCACCTGGACGACCAACTGCTCCAAGCTGGTCAAGAAGGCTCACCAGCGCCTCTTCTTCTTGAGGACTCTGAGGAAGAACCACCTGTCCTCAGACATCCTGGTGAACTTCTATCGCTGCACCATCGAGAGCATCCTGACCAACTGTATAACAGTCTGGTACGGGAACTGCTCTGCCTCGGACCGGAAGGCGTTGCAGAGGGTCTTGAAAACTGCCCAGCGCATCGCCGGAGCACCACTTCCTGCCATAAAAGACATCTACAGGAAGCGGTGTCTGAAAAGGGCTGGGAAAATCATCAAAGACCCCAGTCACCCATCACATGGACTCTTCACCCTCCTGCCCTCTGGGAGGCGCCACAGGAGCCTCCGGACTAAGACCACCAGGTACCGGAACAGCTTCTTCCCCACAGCTGTCAGACTCCTGAACTCTGCCTCCTGACATCTGACCCACGTTAACTCATGGACTGAACATACACACACCCACAATGGACAACTGTACCCTCAAACACAATAATAACATGGACTGAACCACCACTCACAACCACTAGCACTTTATATAGCCTCTGTAGAAACTATCTACACCCTCACTTATCTTAACTGCACTACTGTATAGCTCTGTGTAAATAATCATTCTGTACATTCGATAATCTTTAATCCTACAACTGTTTACAACTTGCATAGTTCCCATTTCTGTATAGCTGTATATCCCAGATTCTGTAAAGTTATTTATTTCATATTCTGTATAGTTTTTCATATTTATATCCTGTTCATATCCTGTACATAGCTTGTACTCACTACAGCCTGTACATACTTATAGTTATAGAATATTCACAACATACTTCATACCGTGTACATTATAACATACCATAATAGACCCATTTCTGTAATATACTCACATATCTATATTATTGCTAATATATATTGTAATATATCTATATCACTAAAGCACTTCTGGATGGATGCAAACTGCATTTCGTTGCCCTGTACCTGTGCATGTGCAATGACAATAAAGTTGAATTCTATTCTATTCTATTCTATTTTTTATTCTTTTTTTCTTGACAAAAATCATGCAGTTTTGGAGCAGGAGCTGAGTTGCTTCTGTGCTGGAACTTATTTACAAAGCTTCTTATATTATACGATGATAAGTTTAAAGTAATAAAGCAAAAAAACATCTCAAACCCTAGTCTAAGGAGCTCTGAAAGAAAAACGTCTGGACTTCTTTAAGTTTCTTGAAGCTGTTTCACCTCTCATCGTTTAAAATCTGGGACTCACCACCAATTGCTTTTAGAACTGAAGAAGCTTCTCAGATGAGATGTGAAAAATCTTCAAGAAACCTATAGAAGTCCAGACGCTTTCCTTTCCAAGTTCCTTAAACTACGATAACCTGGATGACAGAGAACCTTCACAGACATCCCAAACCCTACTTCATACCCTACATTGTAGCTCACATATCATTAAAACTTCACCTTTGTCACCATTGTTGACCTTTTTATTTTGACAGGTAAGGTCAAAAAAAGTTGGACAAAAGGTATCTAGTTTATGTTATGTTATGTCACTGCCATTGTTAAGTTATTGTTATGTCATAGTTTAACTATTACTTTGCGTACATGTTGCATATATATAAAACAAACAAATGTTTTACATGTATTCTTAACTCTATAAATTGATGTTCCAAGAGAATATGATAGCAATGACAAAATGATAGTAGACGTCACACTTAACCAGAGTTAATTCAAAGTATCAATATTATGTAAACTGTGGGTGGAGCTCTAGAAACAAGTCATTAAGAAAACTCACTATAAATGATTAAGCTGCTTATATAAAAGTGATACATGTGACTAAAGAACATGGACTTCCCATTGGTTTAGCTGCATAACGGAAAGCTGAGACTTCCATGTCGCTCACATGCAATTGCTTGAGATAGCAAAAGGACAGCTAATGATATTCCAAAGCTTCTCCATAAGAGTGATGCTGTATGGCTCCAACTGGCATCATTACAGCATGCTGCATGAAGCAAAATTTAAAAGGAACATGGAGCACTGATACGAATCAGCAAATCAGAACACTGTGGAAAAAAGGAAGAATGGAAATCAAATACTGATATTAAAATCCATGCCCATTTACTGTATATCAAAGTGATTTTTCCAAATGGATTCAAGCTTGGATAATGAGAAATGTGAACGTGACACCGTGTGAGGAATCGTTGCTTATGAATTATGAAAGCTTTTTGTACTGTTTCACATTTTATTGCAGTACAGAACTGCTCAATTATGTTCCTTTAAAAAACATTAAATGGTACAAAGTTTTAATTTGCTTAGTTATGCTACTGTTGTGAAGCACTGATGAGAAATAAAGTTTTTCCATCAAAGATCCAATGTGATTTTTCATAGTCTTGGACATTTAGATAAATGCAATTATAACATACGTAGAGAAATGAATGCTGATAGTTTCTCAGGGTTTTATTAGAAATACCTGTTATTCAGTATTTTTAATGTTCTTTGTCACTTGTCAAAATGCTTCAAGCTTTGAGAAAGGCAGAACTGAACCTGTGGGTCATGACTTTTTATGCAGTATTTTTTAACATGTTAGTGGATAATGGAATTACGATGTGTCTTGTTATTTATTTATTTTCATTTTTTTACATAAAAAGGGCAAAAAAAAAGGGTTTAGGACACAATGCCCGAGGCAGTGTACTTACTGAAATTCCAAAAACTGTAATTCTCAACAAAATATTCTGGCCTGTTGCAAAAGCACTGTGGATAATATTAGTGCTTCCCAATTTCTCTTAAATGTATTCCTTGCCATAGTGGCTTGAAACAAAATCTGTTCAATCCATATCCAAATGTATATGCTAGAATGTTGATGACTTGATTTATGTAATTTATGTGAATTCATGTAATCTTAAAGTTCACTGTTTTTGTGAATGAATACTCCATACTATTGGTCATTGGTGTACATGTATTTGAAAGGGTCCATAAAAGACAGCAAACCAGGAAACAAGATTTGAATGTGCCATTGAAGTCAACTACCAGACTCTACCTAAACTTTAATCAATAATTTGATGAATATTCCTCAAACAGATGTGTCGAACTGTTTATGTAATTTACCACAATGTTCTTATCTTATAGCCTTCCCAAGCAATAAGACCTGCAGCATAATTCAGCATTTGCTAATACAGAAGTGTTTAAGGCAGCTTCAAAATTCATTTATACATGTAAATGCATCTGGTTAGCCACTTAGCAATATAATGATGGTTAATGAAATCCCTTCTAAGTATATAAATCAAGACCAAATAAAGAACATCATATTAACAAGAACAACAAAATATAGCAACATAATTTATTTCCATTGGCCCCTAGATGAAGTACATTAACAACTCCTAATACAGTGCTAAAGAGGGAGTGATTTATATTCCTTGTACACACATTTGCTTTAACTAACCAAATATGGATAGTTAGAGGTTGAGAGCTGCTTCATAATCCAGCTCAGTTAAGAGACACAAGAGACAGAAATTACACCCCCCCCCCCCCCCCCCTTAATGCTGAACTTTGATGTTTGTAGTCAAGTGACAGTGAAGATGTCATGCACTGATGACTTGGAAAAGTTCTCCTGTAAATCTCTATTGATTACCTATTGCTGGCTCTCAGCCACAGAGCACTTGGCAAGAGGTTGATTTTGTCTGGGTGCTGTTCAAAGCAGAAATACATCTGATGATGGAGGAGCATTTTAGGGGGGGCAGACCTAAGATGGTATTTTGGAGTGAGAACAGCCTGCAAAGCCAAACAGGGTAGCTCTGGCTATCCGGTCTTTAAGTGATGACGTGACGAATCCTACTTCCGGGCCTAAAGTAGTCTGTGTTTAATATGGCTTTTGTGTTGTTAACATGTTTAATGTTTTGTATTTTCTTCTATTTAATCTCAAAAAGCTCCTAAAAACTGTCAGTGATCACTGTTGACCTCCCTCGGCTTTTATTACCGCTAATCATTTATTTAAGCTCAGTTTTTAAAACCTTACGATGTAACTACAGCCCGCCCATGCAGCAGTATATGAATGACTAACCTCGTATTGTGGATGGATTCCTCTCAGTTGTTCTCCTGGCTGAAGTTTGGTCCGTTTAGAGCATCCTGCCATGCGATTACATTTGTTCCTGACCACCGAGAACCCTCACGTTAACTTTTATCGAGTGGAAAAAAAGTTAGCTTGTTTATATTATGCTAGCATAGCTGTGTCGCTAGCGGTCACGTAGCACATCATTATATACCAGCTAGCCAAAATTCAGTAACCCTACAAACGTCAATGCTGTTTAGTTTTCTGTCTTCATTTATGTTGGAAGTGCAGAGCTGTACGTTTTAATTTGTTTCCAAAACCCTGCAGTCAGGACATGCTATATTGTATTTAGATGGAAGCTAGCGAGCTAACTCCCTGCTAACTTCTAACTCCGTTAAATGTCATAAATTCTGTTTTCATGGATGCCTGGATGCTAAACTCAATTGTTACACCTGGTAGAGCAGAACGCTGATCATTTTATTAAAGATGAAAGACTTTAGACAGTTTTTCAACTCTCAGTAATGCCACAGTGATCGTTTAATATATGGACCTGCAGCAGAGTTTAGGACCAGACACGGCTAGTGATGCCAGACTTAACGACCGGATAGACCAATGTGTTCCCTGTAGCACATCATTCCAAGTAACACTTGTTCCCTTTTTAAAAGAGAACCCAACAGTGAGATTTTGCACTAATTTCAGCCTGCTTTGAAATTCTTGGTATTGTTCTTTTTTTAAAAAATCCGTTCTGCCCTGGCTGGCATTCAATAAGTCAGCATGATTTTTTGATGTTAAGAGATCAATACCAAGGTCTGTGACTATCCAAAAACGAAAACCACATGAAATACCAATAAATAAATAAATAAAAAATTTTATCCTAAAGGATAAACACAACTTTCAAGTAGTGTCAGTGTTGTGAAGATTTTTAGGTTAAAAAATATAATGCAGTGAGGAAGGGAAGGAACAACTATTATATTATATACTATAAACTCAGTTAATAAATCATTAGATATTTCATACATTAATAAAAAAAAAAGAGACTTTTTTCATTGTATATTGTCTCCTTAGTGACTGAAATGCAAGGGCATTACTACTCAGGTCAGCCTAAGGAAGTATACCCTGAATATCAAACAGTCTGCAGCTTCGTCATCTGCCCTTTTCTCTACCAGTGACTTCATACATCACAGTGTTGTCTGAGCACACCCTTGGAACATGGAATTTATATGAGATTACAGTTCTACAGTCTCTCTGCTGTCAGCACAGTTGACCACTGATGAGACTCAAATACAGGTGACAGCTTTTTTTTTTCTCTCCTGGCATAGTATCTTGCAGCAGCATAACAACATAACCAATAATAATAATAATTAGATCCCACTCTATTCCCTTAATAGGGCCATTTATCAGGAATGCTTCAGCACTGCCAGTTCACTATGTAAGCCTTACAGTAAATGAACTACTTTGTAGCTTGCATCATGCTGAGTGAACTGTGTGAGTAGCTTCAGAAGAGGCTAAGATGAAAGAGCAGTGGGTTTTGAACTAATTATTTCTGCTTACTTGATAAGGATAACTCACCATGACCACAGCGCTTGCCCAAAGTCTAGCTGTGTGACAACCACAATCCTTAATTTAAGAAGTAGTGTGCATATCTAGAACAGGTGACAGATCAAGAGAGGCTATAAATGAGATTTTATTTTTCAATGATCCTGAGCCACTTAACTAGACCCAAATGTTCCTTTGGAGAACTCTGCATTCTTTTAAAAATGTTTATTTTTTTATTGTGCTGCTTGTTTACTGGAGAACCAGAGCAATAAATCGGCATCCTTTCCATTTTTATTGTGTTTAGTTTGATCTGGTTTCCTTTACTTATTTGTGGCATGTGCCAAAAGTTACAATAACAATTGAAGATGCAAAAGCAATCTCTCTGTACAGAAGAAAATGTTTAACTACTGATAGTTGTTGTAAAGCTATTGCTGAGAATATAAAATAAAGGTCAGTATTCTCTGTTTAGAGGAAGCTACTGTAGTTTTCACAGAATTTATGCTCATCTAATTTATCAAGACAGTAGCTAATCATGCAAAAAGGCTGCCTTCTGGGCAAACTAAATTAGAGCTCAAATATGCCAAACAGTGGTAGAATCTACTAAAAATGGAGTCATTACTAAGCCCAGAAAACAAAACAGAATCTGTTTAGTTATACTGAAATAGTATACTGAGTGAAGGAACAAGATACAACTGTTTAATGGAACACATTACCTGTGAAAATGTAGGCACCTAATGATTATAAAATCAATGCAGTGGAAGTAACTGCACACTTAAAAAAGGAAAAGGATGACACAGATGTTGAAAGGGAAAAGTGTTTATTATGACTCCACACACTGCGGCGACTATAAATAGCAGTTATTCGGCTGATTTTAATCAGTCATATAACAAACACTGAACTGATTTTAATTTTATGGAAGCAACATGTTTCACAAGAGATTGGACAGGGTGATAACAAGCTGAAAAGTAAGTTTTACTAAAAAGATTTAACTTGAGGAACATTTCTTAGCTAATTAGGGTAATGTGCAACAGGGCAGTATCCTTTTTTTCCCCTTTTTTTCCAGGGCAGTAAACTGAGTATAAAAAGAGCATCTGAGGGGGGCAAAAGTTACCCAATCTGCAAAAAACTCTGTCTACAATTTATCGAACAATTTCAGAATTATGTTCCTGGATAAAAATTTTTTTTAAATACTTTGAATATCTCACTATCTATAGTGTATCATGTCACCAAACAATTCAAAGAATCTGAATTCAAAATCAGCCAAAAAAATTGCAATTGGTGTATTTCTAATCAGCTTTGCAACTGAAAGTCCCTTCAAAGGAATATATGAATGGACAAACACGAGAATCTTAACTAAAAATCATCAGCATTACTAAATATCCCAGTAAACAACACAAGCATATTTTTTATTTAATTTTTTTTTTATTGTTTATTTATGTATTTTTTGCTTTGTTTTGTTAAAGAGACACTTTTATTGGATAAAGCTGGTTTAATGTTTCTCCACTCCATTTCCTCTGTGACTGGACCATCTCATTCCCCAAAACCTTTGAAGCACAGAGAAACATTAACAACAATACACACACACACACACACACACACACACACACACACACACACACACACACACACACACACACACACACACAAGCTTCTTTTCCATAATGAATCCAGCCCCAACATTTGTTGTAATTGCTGTCATAATTATGTGCTGTTGTAATGTAATGAATATGCAATGCCTGCTTTGGCACAGTCAACACAAAGAAAATGACAGAAGAGATTTTGTTGAGAAATTGTGTTTAGAAATTGTAATGATTTCTGACAGTTAATGATGCACACTTTAGAACACTTTCCAAACTCAACATCTGCATGACCTTAACATTTAAAAATGTCACATCATTAGTTAAACATTCTGTAATATTATACATTCCAAACATTACTATCCATGTATGTATTTAGCATAATGGATGCTTTTAAAAATCTATTGAATGTGCAGTATTTGACTGAATGAGCAGAAAGCAAATACACGCATATAACTGTAAATGTCAAAGCATACTTACAATACAGAGACATTCATGTTTATTAGGGCTGCCACGATTAGTCGACTAGTCACGATTACGTCAACTATTAAAATCGTCGACGACTAATTTAATAGTCGACGCGTCGTTTGAAGCTTTGTAAGATCACAAAAGACGCAGGAATAAGTAGTAGGATTTAAGAGTGTAATAACGGACTGAAACAGAAGATGGCAGCACTGCAAGTACAAGGATGCCAGCTGCCGTTAAACCCCGAAGAAGAAGTAGCTCTGTCCCATAATTCAGCGGTCCCCAACCCCCGGGCCTCGGACCGGTACCGGTCCGTGAGTCGTTTGGTACCGGACCGCGAGAGTTGAGGCTCAGGTGTGAAATGTATGGTTTTCAGGGTTTTTATCGGTTTTCAGCGTTATTTTGTTATCGTTTTTATCGTTAACTCGGTTTTCCTGGGTCTTTTCACATGTGTTATGAATAAATCTTCTTTTTTTCGGTACCAGTACTAGTTTTATTTTGTTGTATTTATCACAAAATCACACAAAATTAAAAAAACAAAAACAACAGTAGGACATTCAGCTCATGATACCTTTGGGTGACCACGCATTGTGGGATTTTTGTATCCACATTCAGTTAAACTCATTACTGTAGGACTAGTGATTCTTGTGAATTGCTAACAACAGATTGATGAATGGATGTCTTGATGAAATGTCGTTGCAAGGTGATAGGTGACCCTTATGTCATTAGAGCTTCAATGCATAGATTCTGCAAACCTCTAAATCTTTACTGGATGGGTAGATGGAGTTTTGTCAGCTAGGAACAGAGCACTCATATTAGGGCAGAAAGTTTCACCATGGGATAAAGGTAATCCCTCAAAAGATCTTTGTATTGATTTGAAAAGACCCTTAATTTCATGAAGAAGAAAAGTGGACATAAACTATTCTAGCAAAATTCCCCCATTGGCTGGATAAGCCAAGTTTAAAAAGAGAGACATTGTATCTTTAAATTGAAATTGTTAGTCTATGTTTTTCATTGTTCTTTTTCTATTTTGTCAGCATGTACAGTATGCGATGTCTAATAACTAGCAGAGCACAAGGTTGCTTCCTTTGACTCTCCACTACTGAATGTCATTTGTCTATAAGGTGTTTGTAGCACTGCAGGAAGTGATTTTTCCAAGGCAACAACAAAGGCAACAAAGGTTCGTCTTTTAAACTCAGATTAACAATCGACCTAATGACTTATGAATGTATCATTATCAAACACAGGTTCTTTTAACTTTGTATTTCAAGATAAACAAAATACTAAATTTTTTGTTTCAGACAGACCTGTTCTTGATTCAGTACAATTTAATCCATTTGTTATCTGATGTGTTTCCTCATAGGTAGGGCTAAAATGATAGGATTAATATTCAGTGCTGTGGATGGAATTATAAGGAAGTGGAGTTATGAATACTCCAATCCTACTGACACATTCATATTACTCTTCCTCTGAGACTATTATCCTGAATATTGATAACTTTAGGATTTGTCCCATCAGGAAGATGGGTGGATAGAGTGGAAACTAGCAGTACGGTGAGGGTGACAGATGTCTATTACACAATACATTAAAAGAGTGAATAGTCAGCCTAACTCATAACTACAGTAACTTATATACTACAGTGACAATGATTTCATATTATCTGTGCTATGATGAAGATATTAGTGAAGAAATCTAAAGTGATGACCTTAGCTTTCACATAAAAAAGAAAGAAGGAAAGAAAACACACAAAAACAGAGGGGTGTCATTTTGATCTGCAACTGTCATATACAGCTCTGCCCTAAAAATAGAAAAGCACCACAGGGTTACTTTTAATTACATGACATCTGTTTTGCTTTTGTAGCATCAGATGTCTGATAACAACGACAATTCGCTGAATTTCAATCAGGTTTAAGTACTTTGAGTTTTTCCTCACTTTTTGTTCTTCTACAGCACAGAAATTGAAGGTAGACATACATATTTGTTGAGTTTGCAAATAAAAATGGATTGGATAAACTGGCAAACAAAACTGATAATACACTCTATTGAATTTATTACTAACTGCATCCTAAACCTGCCATATTCTATCTTGTGCTATTCTGCAATGATGAAGGTCTCAGTATGCAGCAGAATGTATCCAAATGTTCAGTCAGCTGTGACGAGAACTAATGTGAGCTTTCTCTTACATTCGACTTCCCTTGGAAAAGGCAGCCACATGAGGAATCTGAACAGCTGACTGGGTACGAAAAATCTGACTGGTGAAATGACAGGAAAGGAATTCAATACCACTTTGTTCCTATTTTTCCCAAACAGGTACTAAACTAATGCATGCTAGACAGAATAAATAGTTAAATGTCATGAATGTAAACGTATCTTTACTTTGAAGTGTTAGAAACTAGATCAAAAACAGAATTGCTACAAATTTCTGTAACCAACACTATTAGTACACTAATTTCCCTATAATTTCTTCAATCACACCTAAATCCTTTAATGTAAAGCATCTGCCAATATGCAATTAACTCCATACATACATAATAAGTAACTGTCTTGCATAACACAGCTGTAAGCCCAAACAATTTCCTGTGGCGTATTTTGTTCCATTCAGCCAACCTCAAGTGTCAGTTTGAGTCAGTAAACTTTGACCCTTTTTTTTAGGTTCAAAAGGGATGGATTTATACTCCTGTTAATCAACTCATTAATGAATGAAAATCATTGTTTTAACACAATACAACAGTCACGCTGTCAATTTATATTTAATGTTATATCTTTATGTACACACTACTTTTGAGGGGTTCAAACATGGTTGGGACTTCTATGGCCTTTTCGCCTTTATGTGACAGGATACTGTTTGTACTCTGGAGAAGTGGGTTTGACAGCAGAACCCAGAGAGCAGATGGAACATCTCAATTTTTCATCAGCATCTTTGATTCAACAGTTAATTCAGACTCATGATGAAACCTCATGAAGAGGTTTTTTTGTCTGCTGATCTACTTATTTCCCACTTAAAAGTGCACAACCCCCACAGGCACTTTTCCACCTACTCCTTTTCCCTCTTACCATCACTTCCCCATACCGCTCTCTAAGATTGATTAATCACAATCCACTGGGGGTGTTTCGGCACAAACTTTATCCATGGCCGAGGGCTAACTTCACGCTGTCGCATCAGAGCAAAATGATTTTGCACAGGGTTTCCTTTTCCCTATTCCCACCTGATAGTCATCACTTTCATTACAGTTTGACTACATGTTTCATTTTTTGTTTTTTTTGTAATCCACAAGATAAAAACAAACAACAGCATAATTCCCTTTTAGACATTTGTCTTTTAGCAACAACGAGATGATTTGTATTAGACACTGAATGTAGATAAAGAGTGCATTTTTAGAAACAACAAACAATATACGCAATAGGAATTTGACAGTGTCATTGTAAGAAGGTTCATAGTAAGAGTGCTCATGCTGTTAACAACACATCATCTGTGACTGTAAAAATGCACCAATCTGGCACAACATTATGATCACTGACAGGTGAAGTGAATAACACTAATTATCTCTTCATCACGGCACCTGTTAGTGGGTGGGATATATAAGAGAGGAAGTGAATATTTTGAAAGAGTTGATATGTTAAAAGCAGGGAAAATGGGCAATTGTCAACATTTGAGCTTGACAAGGGCCAAATTGTGATGGCTAGAGAACTAGGGTAGAGTATCTCCAAAACTGTAACTTTTATTGGGTGTTCTCAATCTGCAGCGGTCAGTACCTATCAAAAGTGCCACTGTTTCAGCCACTGAGCAAACAGTGATAAACCAGCAATATACCGAAAGTACCAACAATGAGCATGGCATTGGGCCATGGAGCAATGAAAGAAGATTCCCTGGTCTGTGTGATGTTTGGGGAAATGTTCTGCTGAGAAATTGGGATTCCAGCATCCATGCAGAAGGTACTTTGACGTGTACCATCTACCCAAGCACTATTGCAGATCATGCACATCTTGTCATAAAAATAGTAGTCACTGTGGCTGCCTGTGACCTCTTAATGATGTGCCCCAAATAATGCGCCCTGCCACAAAACAAAAATGATTCAAGAATGGTATCAGGAGCACAGCGAGTTTGAGGTGTTGACTTAGCCTCCAAAATCCCCAGATCTCAGTCCAACTGAGCATCTATGCGATGTGCTGGACAAACACATTCAATCCATGGAGGGCCCACCTCTAAACCTAAAGGACTTAAAGGATCTGTTGCTAACATCTTGGTGGCAGATATCACAGCACACCTTAAGAGTTTAGTAGAGTCCATTGCTCAATGTGTCAGTCATGTTTGGACAGCAAAAGAAGGACCAACACAATACTGTGACGAATTGGTGTAATGGTATCAATAGCAAGAGCAACCCTGTGCTTGTCTTGCTAGCGCTCGATATACTATTGACCATAATATTTTATTACAGAGGTTAGAGCACGCGCTGGAGCTGCACTGCAGTATTTTGGATCATATCTACCTAACATACTCAAATTTGTTCATGTAAATGGGGAGTCCTCTTCACACACTAAGGTTAATTATGGAGTGCCACAAGGTTTCGTCCTAGAATAAATTCTATTTACATTATACGCACCTCCCTTAGGCAGTATCATTTGAAAGCATACCAATTAGCAGTTACTATTCATCTCTGGCTCACTTGTTTTAGTTAAAAAAACAGATGACTTTTAATTAAATGTAATTACAATTTGTGAGCTTTGACACTGCCTGCAAACTTCTGTTTGGCGTAAAATATACAAAAGTGATACAATAAAAACAGTAGACAGACTGCAATCAGACATTGACCATATCTACAAAAATATTTGCCAGCCAGAAGCTTTTCCTAAATCCAATAAAGTGCTTTCTTTCCTAAAAAAAAAAAAAAAAAAATAGTGTAAAAGTGAATAGCAAACAACAAAATAAATGAAAACAAAGCACAAAAATCTTCGAAATGGAACATATAATACTGTCCATCCAACTTTCTACTTTGCAGCTAATATTGCTCAAGGCTCTTTATCGAGGCATTGAAACTTTGGGATACCTTATGTACCTCTGCAATGTCAAGTAGGTATCTAACTGAAGTATTTGAGTCCATACTACAGAATGGAGTCCTGTTGTACATGTGCAGAAAGACCTTTTTTTCTTGAGTCTCTCTTTTTTGGTACCACTACGCCAAACTGTGAAACATTAGGTGATAATCCAAGATTTTATTTCTTTGCCAACAGCCACACTAAAGACTTTCTTGCTTCACATTTCCAAAATATTGGTCAATGTTATCTATTTGCTGATGTATCTGTATCGGCATTTATGATGGGCGATAAATTAAAATCAGAGAAACACCAGTCAACCATGTAATGAGTGTTGATGTTCTATATTTTGTCCACCAGAGGGCAACTTCCCTGTTGATAAAACGTGTTTATAACAACACAAGAATAGATGAGTAATCCACAAGTTGTTATGACAGTAAAACAATACAATAGGAAGATTACCATATAAAGATTAAGCACAAGCATTTATAATTTGAACAGACTGGAACATCTTGCTTGCCTGCCTTAAGAGATCACAGTCAGAAAAGGATAGACTCACACCAAGACCTCACACGTGTACTTTCTTTTTACATATTATTTCCTCCAGGAAGAACAGCAGTACAAGAAACTAACAGTGATGAGTCATTACACAAGCTCCCTCACATTATTATTTCCACTTTCCAAATAATTTTTTTTATACCAGAGTCACCTGGTACCAGGCATATGTGAAATTAATGCTGGCAGTTTTATTGGGAAAGAATAGATTTAATCATTACAAGTCCTCCTTTATATAAAAATTCAGAAGCGAGCGCCAAAGTTGCATGTAAGCATCCTAAAAGATAAAGCTTCCTTGCAATTTTAACCATAATCTTTAGAGAAAAAAACTGAAGTAAAATAATTATATTTAAAGCTAGTTATAATCCATATGCACCCACAATTTCTATTATTGTATAATTCATGTCGCATATTCAGAAGATTAATTCTCTGAACTTGCATGACAAGTTCTACAGCAGATCAAAGGTTTGCTGATAAATGTTATCAGAAATGACAGATGTTACAGGCTGAACACAGCCTTGTCCTATCATATTCTGACTGTCTGTGAAACTTCACTAATACCTACTCCTGTGAGTGCAGATTGATGTCTTTATGATTTTTTTATTTTTTTTATTTTGGTGGCTTATATGGAGGAAGTCAATATGCACAAGATTCATAGCCCACACAATCCTTCTTTACTCCCATCTGCACAGCTCCAGAGTGACGTCAGTGCGTCGATTAGAGCTGTTTTTCCCCCCTCCTCTGCCATCTCTTCCTTTTTCCATGCCTAATCTGAACTTTTCATGAAACCTCTGCAATGTTGTATTCACTGGCTTGAAGATGGCTTTGAATAGCTGCAAACATTTTTTTTTTAAAAAAAACCCCCAGAAGAATCAAACTGGGAAAGCAAAGCAGTGATTTAGAATATTTACAGTTACTACACAATGTGTGTATATGAAAGCATAAAAAGGGCTTTTTCCTTTTAGGTTAAAGCACTGTCATGTATATTTGAGCCAATTTAGTAAGTAAAATGTTTCTCACAATATACTTTAATGTTAATTTTCCTCTATATTGCATTTTATCTTTGAGTCAATATAATTTATTGCTAATGCAATACAACTGTTTCTTCTTAAGATAATCTTGATATACTGTACATACTGTAACAAAAACGCAAGCTTAGATTTTGAGGTCACCATGACTTTGAATAATTCCATTTGTGTCAGATCACTAGCAGAAAGAAACAGAATGTTTGTATACAAAAGACTGTGCGCAGCAGTGTACATTTCAGCTGTCTTGCAATAAACTTTGGATGCTGATATGTTTCATGTATCATATACAATTCAGTTTCACAGCCCTAAATAAATAGACTGATGTTGGGACACAGTGACGGACCAATTGATATTACTCAGCACCTATGTTTGAACACGATAAGCAAAACCACATAATCCATATTAGCATGTAGGAAACGGTGGGAGGAGAATATTGTAAAAGTGCTGATAAAGCTTGCCAAGAAATCCCTCGTTATGCTGGCTGCTAAATTGAGAAACACAAGTTTCTGTAATAAAATGGGATTTTTAAAAGTTCTGGTAAAAGGACATATTATACTATTTGACAAAACTTTACTGCTTACTAAAGATCATGAACAGGAACGATATACTCCCTTTCTATGTAACCATTTGGGAGATCATTGGGAGAACATTGGGAGAAAATACAGACACTTTGCTTCTGTATTTTCTCTATCTCTGCAAACCACCAGCTGCTGAGGGAATCCGAGTTACTTCAAACTCCCACACAAGCCAAAGACATCAGCAAGCCAGCCTACATCTGTGTATGAAGGTCCACAAGGGTAGTAAAGAAAGTTACTGTGCTCTTTGAACTTCTTGCCCCAAGCCTTTACTTGTCTCCACTAATCAGAGCCATTTTCATTTGATCATTTTAACATCACTGCTTGAAAACACAAACGTATTTCAGCTATACAGGCAAAGGAAGGTTCATTTTTCCTCGATTCTGCCTCTTACCACTTTCCACGCCAGAGGCTGTCATGGTGGTAGTGGGGGAGGACAAATTTGTCATGATGGTTGCAGATTCTGTTGCATTATTTGAATTGCAGTAGACATTCATAAAAACTGTGGTCCACTCCTAGGGCCCGAGGCTACTAGGCAACAAGTCATCTTGGATGCAGACCCCATAGCTAAGATGCTAGCTGTAAATAAAATATGGTAATGGCTTCTCAGTGACTGGACTACTGCAAAAACCACACTTTAGCTTGTCCAAAATGTCAGACAGATGATTTTGGTTTCACCCCAAAAGCAGATAGCTGGTGTGTATGCTAATTCTCAAAATGTGTTGTTCTTACTCTCGTGCCACTGTTGCAGCCATTCTAGGGAATTGTGATATTGGCATAGATTTCTTTGAAAAAACTCAAGGCCAGCATTTTTTTTTTCAAAAACACCTGCACTTCAGTGTGAAAAGCAAATGCAAGCGTCATAGGAAACTGGTAAACCTCTTCAGCCATGCTGCTGGAAAACTTGAAGCATATAAGTGTTTGAGCCTTGTTAGATAAAAGCAAAAGTTTGCAGAATCCATCTGTGAAATAGCACATTGTTCTCAGACTTTTATCAACACAACAATGTGGGAATTCTGTGTGCTCTAAAAGTTTTACAGTTATGTCTGAAAATCTGAAAAGCAGTGTCAGAAAACAATGCAGGATTTCTTACTTTCAGTGCATGGATATTTCATCATAAATTTTAGGAACAGAGCTTTTGAAATTTCATGAGACAAAAGATACCCAATGCTGAGGTGGAAGGCAAAAAAAAACAGGTCTTCCTTTACAGATATAAATTCAAAATAAAGTTTATAGTTGATTAAGTTATAGTTAGGTACAGCTCAACTTAACCCGAACAATCCCTTAGTTATGCTGCTATATGCCCAGACAACCTTAAATGGCGCACTTAGCACATTCCCTCTGTTATAATTTTATAGTGCATGCTGTGATTATATATTTTTCCGTCTCTGTGCTCTTATATGTCTACTTTTTCTATATTTCTCCGGTGCCATTTGTTTTTCTGTGGTTACTGACCTGATACACCTGCTGAATGGTTATTACTGCATTGACGTTGTTTGTTGTTTATCTGCGCTCCTCTTTTCTCTTTTCACCTTCCCCCCACCCCAACCGATGGAGGCAGATGGCCACCTTCCCCGAGCCTAGCTTTGTCTGAGGTTTCTTCCTGTTGAAAGGGGTTTTTTTTTTTCCTAACCGCTGTTGCCAAGTGCTCAAAGGGAATTGTTGGACTTCTCTCTAAACAATTGTTAAGCATTGTGCTTACAAAGTAAAAAGCCCTGAAATGAATGTTAAGGTGAACTGGCACTATATTAATAAAACAGACTTTAACTGAACTGAAATATTTAATACATTTTCCATTTTTGTAATTGATTGAACTCACCAATTAGAGACAGAAGGTAGTGAAATAAAAACTCAAGTTTCCTACAAAATATGCATTTTGTTCTTGTTACTATTAGTTTTACACATGGCATTTGTGTTCATAGGTTCCAAAGTTTAGATTTTTTTTTTTCAGTACAGTTATTAGATGGAATCTGCCACCTTTTGATTAAATTGCTCATTGAAGTACTTCAGTAATTGAAGTACTTCAGTAAGTATGTTCAGCATGAGCTCACTAAGGGAGTCAAACCAGATAAAGCTGCATGCTATTGGGTCAAAATGACATGCACTCATATTTTTTTCTTCAAGCTGCTACTTTACAGCAATAGAATCAAATGGGCTATTTTGTATTTCCACAGCAATCTGGTTTAAGTGTATCTGCTAAAAGGCCCATACACTATTAGCAGTATATATAGTGTATATAAAATGATTTACACAGTCACACTGACTAGTCAAGCAAACAATAGCAAATGAAATGAAACAATGAAAATGGCTTCTAATCTGGGCATAATCATTTTATATAACTGCTGAGAGCTGCAGTGTGATGGAAAGCTTGGTGATTGTCAGATAGTTGCATGACAACAACCCATTTTCCAGGCCAAATCTCTCTTCACTTCCTGTGAGTCAAGACCAGCCATCAGTAGCAGGCAGTCACAGTGCGCCGGAAACCTATCTGAGATCCAGTGCTTGTTAAATCTGTTAACACTGCTATGATACACAATCTGCAAACCAGCCTTCACCACTGTGGTCTGAGACAACACATTCTCCTTGGTGCTTTAACAGAAGGCTTTAAAAGAAGCCGTTTTTAAAGAAATTACATCAAAAACTGATGACCTTCCCTCAGATTTTAAAACATAGCCTACAGGTCATGTCATAATTGCCACTTCACAGCCTGCTGTACTGACACAATTTTATATTGACTGAGTTTCTTTATTTTCATTGACAGCGACTCTATCAACTGAATCAGTATGTTTGATAGTGCTGTTTTAACCTATTTTTGATATTGCACCGAATCCCTTTGACCCGTAACACATGAACATCAATTATTCTGCTCTTTTATCCTTGTAATTTTCCTGACTGAGTCTTCTGGTAACAAATCACTTGAGCCTGCCTGCCCCATTTCTGGATCTACATAAAATCAGAACATCTAGTACTTTACAGGAAAACCTGTGAACCTAAAAGCAGCTGTTCAGACATCAGCCTAAAACATTTTACAACAAATCTGTATTCAGCCAAGGGCACACAAGTAATGCACATATCAAATGTTTCTTTTATACACTTCTAACAGTCTATATAAAACTCAGAAGGAAGACGTAAAATTCATCGGACAGAAAAATGTCACAAACTGTGAGACTGCGCAAGATGTAGCTTTCAAAAAAGCCCTCACATCAGTATGGATTAAAATGATATTTATGATTTGTTTAGTAAGAAACTTCATCCTTAGTTTGATCTAAAAAGTTAAAACAGGAATGTGTTAAAGCATTAGAGACGATCTAATTTCTATTAGGAAATGGTCTAGGTCAGAAATGAATACTAAGCCAACTCTTTTTGTCTGGAAAAAAAAACTTCAAAAGGCTGCAGTTTGATATAATTTCATTTTTGAACACTGTTATCTCTAGTTCTTAATCTCTGAATGAAACTTCTGAGGCTCTGTGAAGTATTTTGTTCTTTCCTAAATGGCATTGTAATACAGACAGTAATACCATGTTGTACCAACCTATTTGAAAGTTCTTTCATTTTTAGATGGTGTCATAGGTGAGGTCAGTAGCTTAAGGGCAAAATAAATAAATGAATAAAATACACACACAAAAGTTGACCAATGTTCATCTCAGAAACAGCTGGTCTCGACTATCAGGTTTCTGAATGGTTAAACCCTGTAGTTATATAGTTTAACAATGTTATAACAAACTGGCTAACACCTGGTTCTTTAATGTTGTGTTTTTCCACTGAAAATAAAACAAAGAATTGGGAACATTTTTGTACCTTTACTACATGAGACACAACAGAAAAACATGTAGATACATACAGTATGCTTATGCATCACAGAGCACTAAGAGCCAGACTTCCTGTCAGTAATTCACTCACTCTTCTGCACCATGATTGCTTCTTGCTCAGGTTTTAGAAAGATGAAAAAGTCAGTACCACCAAGACCAGAAAAATAAAACAGCTTTTTGGCAACACTTTGGAGTTGAAGGACACAAGCAAGCAAACATGCTAGCGCTAAGAGCAGTGATGTTAACACCTCAAAATGAAACTCACTGACATGCTTTAGCTTTGTTATACTTAGTACTCTAACGAGTACGATTTTAGTTACATGTTAACAAGAAACAAACAGATTTATATTATTTATGAGACTGCCAGATTTTTATTATAATGACTTACCTAACATGCTAGGTCTGCAATTCAAGCAAACTAATCAATTTTTAAATTACTTTTTAAAAAAAAGCAACATGTTACTGTTAAAATTTTGCCTCTCTTTGCTGTTTCTTTAGCTGTCACAAAACAAAATAGGAAATTCCCAGTGTAATCCGTTCTATCTACTCCATGAAGTGTAACTTACTCAAAGTCTGATTACATCTAGGTAGCTTAGGAAAAAAACAAACAAACAAACAAACAAAAACAGTAGAGTAGTAGAATTTTTTCTGTGGTGAAAGTATTTTCATCATTTTGAAGGCTTTTGTAGATGAAAAGGACAGGAATGACAACAGCTGTACTTCAAATTTGATCAAGGATACCTCCAAACTTGGCACAGCAGCCCCACAACAGGCAGGGGGAATTATTTTGTTGCTACAGTAAACCACTGAGGCAGCTTTTAGTTTTGCTACAACCTCAACTTTGAAGAAAGGGAAGAAGATTTCTGCTGCTTATGAAGTGGAGTAGATTCTGCGAGTATTATTGGAATCATTGGAAATGTGGCCTGTGAGAAGTACATTTTTCTTGATGCAAACGTTTTCTCGGTACAGAAGATGCCATTCATTCAACATAATCAACAAATCATTTTTTTGTCCATGAAAAGTGCCTCAAGACTAATAAGAAGGAAATATCTAAACAAATTAACAGAATAAGTAATAAAATAAACACTAATAGAAACAGTAAATGTGAATTATATTAAAGAAGAAAAAATCGTAAAGAAAGAAGTATCTCTTGGATACTTTAACTGGATCCAAGAGTAGGATAGTTTAAGTGTTTTTAAGGATTAAAGCAGAGCCCAGCTCTCTTATATCTTTGGAGAGGCAATGCCACAGTTTCCAGACATAAATGAAAAATTATGTCTCCAGTCTTATTTTGTTGGATTTTGGGTAGCTTGAAAGCTACGGGATCTACTAGCTTGTAAAAGGACATCATGCATCTTTGAGGTAGGCTGGTTTTACAATGTTGGGAAGAGTAGAATACGGGTTCACTCTTCTTTCTTTTTTTTATCATTTAAAGTCTAACCATAGAATCCTCAATGAGTTACTTTTTTTTCAGTGGACTTTTAAGAAAGACTAGTCAAAAATTCATTTCATTGATGAAAGCATGATTTTGAATTTCAATATCTTGCTTAGTCTGGAATGCACACACTTTGATCATTTTTCGCAGCTGTACAAATACCACATATTTTACTTATACAGGGCGAAAAACCTAGGACAGAGTCTAAAATAGTTTTTTGAGATATTGCATCGTTTTGGCTTTTGGGCCTACTTATAGAATTTCTCTCCTGTACTCATTTAGTTTCAGAAAGTTATTACTCATCCATTTATTTATTGCCGACAGGCAGTCAATGAGGGAGCTTAAGGCTAGGATTATACTCTCTTGCAGACACACATATGGACAGCTGTAGACACCGCAGAGGCATAGGTTATCTTATTATACAGTTTTTCTAGTCCACTTTGAGGACACATGCACAGATTGTAACCTTGTAGTGAAGTGGCTGAGCAGAAAAGTTTGTTCAGTCAGACAAATGCACACACATCCCCTGTGTCAAATGTTGCACTTAAATCTAAGAGAACCTTAACCAAGCCCTTTCTAGCACTATGCCTCAGGTTACTGAAAGTCTTTATGAGTGCAGTCACTGTGCTACAATTAGCTCTGAAACCTGATTGAACTTTTTTCTTTCTAATGTAGAAATCTGCTAGAAATAGGTTTTTATAATATATTTCTCAGTAATAGAATTTTTGGCATCGGCCTGTAATCATTTAGGATTCCAAAGTCTAGATTTGGCTTCTTCAACAGAAATTTCACAACAGTGGTTTTGAACACCTCGGGGCAAATTCCCATTTCAAGGAATATGCTAATGATTTTCTGGACAGATTTCAAGATACTATTGAAAATCCTTTCTCATTGGAGAGGGTATAGATCAAGGCAGGTAGCATCTTATAAAGTTCTGAGGTTGAAAAGGTACTTTTTTTATACATAAAGTAATTGGTTCTCTTTGCTTAGCAAAGTTTTATATCTGACTTTTAAAAAAAAAACAATCCTTGGGATGGTAGCAGCAAACTATTATTAGCTATTGACAATAGTCTAATTGTTGTTTGTTAGCCTTGACAGCCAGGGTAGCCTTGCTTTAAGGCCATAGTTCATAACACAAGGAAAAATGTGTTATGCAATACAGCAGCATATGTGATAAAACAATGTATGCTGGGATATCACACTTCACACAGTGCACTCTATTCCGTAGCTCTATGGCGGCATAAAATATGCATTACAAAGTAACTCTTCAAAAATAAGAATCCAGACATAGACTATTCATACCGTGAATTTGCAACATGGTTAAAAACAAACAAACAAAAAAACAAATGCTTGAACTATTAAATTTTACTAAGGTTAGCTTGTAGGTGCAAGCTAGGTGTAGTAGAACTGTAGCAGACTCTGAAACACGTGTAACAGACAGGAGTGGTGCATGGACTAAATGACCAATACTGTTTTTATTTGTTAGTCATATGAGACAGAAGATTGGAGAGGACAGAGCCTTTCAATCTGTGACAATTACACTTTGCTTCCCATTCCAACCTTGTTTAGTTGTCTCTCTGTCATCTTTAAAAAAAAAGCACTTAGAATAGAAAAAACATTTTGTTTTGTTTGTTTGTGTGTTTTTTGTTTAACCAGGCTTTCTATTGAGATTCTTATTGTCTGATTTTTTCACTGTCTATTTTATTTTATTCTTGTTTAACTTAATTCTACATTTTAACTTTGTTTTGAAATACTATTAACTGACTTTGTTTTACAGCACTTTTTGACTAAATATCAGTGAAAAATTTATATAAATAGAGAAAGAGACAGAGAGAGGTGTGTGTGTGTGTGTGTGTGTGTGTGTGTGTAAGTGTAAGCGTGTGTGTGTGTAAGCGTGTGTGTGTCAGTGTCAATCAATTTAGTTTCAACAATACAAATAAAAACCAGAAAACCAGCATGACCATAAGTCAGTACACTGAAAAAAGTCTAACATGCAGTCATTCATTCAATCTAATAAGTGCCATTCAAAACAGAATAAAATCATTGATTTGATTGTGAAACCCTTTCTTTTTGCATTTTAAAATACCACTTTTGATTTGGATGAAACTAAATATCTGTACAAAGGACACAACGCAAAGTTTTTGATTTCCCTCAAAACATATATTTCTTTTCATGTTGAACAGATAATATCTTTAATTTGAGTCAAAGTGATTTGCACTTGAACACGCCCACCAGAAATAGACCGGGACCCATTTTTATTCTGCATGGCTGCTGGAAACATCGTGTCACATCTTTGATTAATTTCATCTGAAAATAAACGTAAGTAAAGCCAAGTGTGTTACAAAAGCTTTTATAATTTGTATTGCCAAAATTGCAGAAAATAACCCCATTTAAGCTGGGTCGACAGCCACCCCTAATTTTTGCATGATTGTAGCTGCTAGCTATAAGCTAGCTAGCTATCCTGCGCAACGTTAGAACTGGTTACCAGAAACCGACCATCACAGTCGGGAATGCAAGTTAGGCAAAAAGCCGTTTTTTACCAGTATACTAACTAGCTAGCGTTACCACGATGCATCGGTGGTGGATACAGCTAGCTAGCATAAGTTCATAGTTCATAACATTCATAGTATAACTCCGTGCTCCGCTTCGTTTGAATTTTTCTGGTGAGCTCGCGGTTTCTAGACACAAGCTTGTGTTTGTGCGCGCACGTTTGTCTCTCTTCATATAAATATCTGTGTGTTATGTGTGTGTACACCAAGCGCAAAAGATAATTATTAATGTGCATGATTTAGAGACAGAAATAACACGCCAGCATATAAGATCAGTGACATAAGACTAATTCCTTCAATTGACTTTCAGGCGCGGCTCGGAAAAATGTGCATTTTCTGAAGAAATTGTAATTTTAACAGCAAAAAATTGACCCTATGCCAAACTTAGTCGCTAATGGTTGGTCTGTAGACTGTTTGGTATGTCATGTTACGTATTTCTTGGTTTTTCTATGTAATGTGTTTTATAGAGAAGTAACATTATTCTTTTTTTTCTGTATGCTTTCAGAACCACAGATCGCTCCATCCATTCCATGGCTGAAGCATACATTTTCATTTAATCTGAACAGGTATCATTTTGCATTTACACTGCACATCCTTTTTAAACATTTCATAATAATCTAGACTCTCCCTCATTATCCTCTCATTCACCTTGCTGATGTGTTGAGGACTTGATAAAAGAATACATGGTATGTCCATATCTGTTCTGTCTCTACATGAGATGCAGTCTCTTGATGTAAATTTGACAACTCTGCTATTAAATGCAGTGATTAATGTAGGACAGCAACGATTAATCAACTCATCAAGTTAATATCTTAGGGTTCTGTATTGTTTTCTTTTTTTTTCTTGGGCTTTGTTCCACCATTGATTTAATTTAATGATTATGCAATTCACAATCTGATTAGGCAAATAATTGTTCTAATAGTCTGTGACCAAACAACTATCAAAATAGTAGTTTATTATGGTCAAAGATTTATCAGGTGTGCCAGACTTCAGTTCTTCACTTGTACATTTTGTTCCATATTTTACCTCAAGATATCCCAGAAAGATGAAGCTGAGGAAGAGCTGCAGAGTACCACCATGGCACTCTTCGTCTTCAGGGACAACTCAAGCCTCCTACATCAGCGTCGAGACATCGGGATAATCATTGATGGTGTGGAAGTCCTGAATGAGTTGCCTTCTGTGGCAGCTGGAGTGGCAATGGTCTTTGGACTCTGTTATGCTCTTAATATGGAATATCCACGAGGATTCAGGTTCACCTTTGAGGCTCTTCAAAAGATTATGATGGAGCTTGACTTTAACAAGATGACCTCTAAGATTCGCAAACTTAATTGTGAACTTAACACTGCACAGTAGTGTGTTTGCATGCATGTGTATGTGTATGTGCACATGCATGTGCATGTGCATGTGTGCTTGGTTATTTTGCTTGGTTGGCCTGCAGTGGTATTCTACATTCAAAATTTATAAGAACACCCATTTGAAAGGGAGATTTAAGTTGATTTCATTGATACATGTGTAGATTTATTTTATTTTTTTTTACATTGTACAGGCACAGTGCACATAAACATTTTTGAGTACTTGCAAATTGGTTTAAAAAGAGTTTTTATAATGGTTTTATGCCAGTTTTAGACAGGTTGCAGGTTTTATACTGGTTTTCAAAAGATTGCAGGTTTTATAAAACAAACATTTCTCTAATCATTTCTGCCGTAGCACTAAATCTGTATATTACTAATCCTCTCTATTGATTATAGTTAAAATGGTTTGGAACAATAAATAATTTTGAAATAATTGGTTGGCCAACTGTCTTGTTTTTTATAGGAAATGCAGAGCATTTTTGAACTGAAATGAAATGTAAAAAATATAGTTTGAATATATGTAAATCAATTACCTGGCTTCAATACAAACATATTAGTTCATGTTAATTTGGTTCGAATGTGAATACATTAGGTTGGTTAAATTTCAATATATTAGCTTGGTTCAATAATTAAAATATGGTTCTATGTAAAAAAATCAATTTGGATCAATGCAAAATTTAAAGTTTCAGTCAAGTCTAGTAATATTGTTTATATCAACATAAAAGTATCAGGTCATATCAAGTGACTCAATTTGGATTCTATAAAGCCAAATATTTTGGATGTGACAACCGGACATCATTTTTTTTATTTGAATAGGGTTATTCTTTTTACAGTGTACAACCATATTCTTGCTATTTATTAAAATTAAATTCTGCCTTTTGCTGTTGACACGGTTAACAATATTAACACCTTCATGTAACATTTCTCCTAAGCGATATAATAAAACCCCAAAAGAAAAACCCATTTCAAATAAGTATGATTCCATTCCTGAAGTACCCTACTTGCAGCGCAGAACCTTTGTGCAGTTCACCCTCATCTGAGCAAACACCTGAGGCTTTTAAACATCTAAGAATATGTTAAGCCCAAATGGCTCATAATGATTTCCTATACGTCTGCAAAGGTCAGAACACTTTAAAATAACAAAATCCTCAGCTATGCAAGAAAGGTTAACATCTTGGTTTGTACAGCATGCTGCTGCTGTGATGTTGTAGCCAAGGGTGAACTCTCCTCTGAAGCCCTTCAAACACCACTGTGCTAGCACTGACTCTGAGCCTATAACTCCAGCCGAATGAGCAGGGTTATACTTTGCTTCTTCAGTAAGGAAAAAAAAGAGTGCTTATAGTTCTGTTTTTTAGTGCAAGCTCTCCATGATAAATATCCATGCAGAAGGCAAAAAAGCCTTTGACAAATGCCACTGGGTCCATAGGTGTGACAAGCAATATCAAAACAATAAAGGGACATGTTTAAATGTCAGGGCAGATTCTTATCTGCAGCACATATTTGAATGTGTTTTTCCTAAATTCCAGTGCAACATCCTAGTCCTATCACCACTCCACTCTCTGCCCTAAAAAGACAATCCTATTGCTCACAGCTTTAGCATTCTGTAAAACATAGCTTATATATATTGGTTAACATTCAGGATTCGCGTAAAATATCATCAGTGCTGTGTTCTCATCCCCCAACATCGAAACACATCAACGGAGGATAAAAACACGCGACAATGATGCCACCGCTGTGCCGTGCAGACCGCGCTGAAGGCGGAAATCTGCATTAAAAGACGCACTTCAATGTTTTTCAGCGCATCAACTTTAATATCTGTTGAGCTCAGGCGCTATCTGGTGTGCAAAACCCACGATCAACAAACGCCTTGGAGTGCGCTTCAGCATTGGAGCTATACTTGTGCGGTACTCAGAAGTAGGTGCTGTCATGCAAGCTGGTCGTGATAGTCGATGCAGATGAATTAAGACTAACTACATAACTAGGCCTACTGCTACCGTTCTTCTTCCGTTTCCATTTAGTACATAGACACGCACACCGCACATCTTGCAGCCTGAACTGAATCCGACCATTATTCGTTGGTTTCACTCTTCCACGACTTGGTTAGTCAGTAGGGTGAAAGTTGGCATGTGGCGAGAATGGTACCGATCGCCTCCACCCGGCTGTCCTGTTAATGGTCAGTTAGTAGTCCTGATTCGCTGTCACATAACGAATGCCTCAACTCACTGACAGTTCGGATATTGTTAGACCCCACGCATAGATCGGAAAGCTGTGAGAGGTTCCCACTGCGTGAAAATGGCATGAAAGGGTCACACTTACCGACGGCTAAATCCAGTAGATCTGCGCACAAAAGCAAGTACAATGAGAAGACGGTCATCTTTCCCTTATTTTGCAATAAATCCCAAACTCCATCTGCGTTTACATGCCCTCCAGGTTTCGGCTGTGTAATCCCCACCATTCCAGAGGTATGCGATTCAAAGGTGCCCCCAAACTATTCATGATGCAGCTCAAGTCTAAGTGGAGAATTCGGAGAAGTTGAAAATGAATGCAGCATTCAGAGCAGTCATAAACGAGCATCACATCAAAAAAAAAAATGACTCACTGGGTGCGCTTATAGAACAAGCGGAATGTTTTTCCCCCCCTCACAGTTTAAACAATAGGGAGCTGCGCTTAGCCGCGCAGAAGAGATAGGCTGTGGAAAAAACGGAGCGGTTTGGATGAAAATGTCTCTCTCTCTCTCTCTCTCTCTCTCTCTCTCTCTCCTCCCGCCCTCCCCCTCCAGACAGACGCACAGTCATTCCTGATCACTCGCTCTTTTATTTCACACAATTTTCCTTAATCCTACCCTGGATTCAGACCCCTCTAATTCTGCCCATTAAGCCGATTTACTTCCGTTGGATTTTTCTTTTTATAAAAAAAAAACATTTGTAGAGATCCTTGTGCTCCGTATAGTATATAGCGTACAAGAATATGCATAGGTTACGTATAAATGCACTTCCTAGTCATCTAGTTGATGAGTTAATTATCAGGAAAACATGTTTCTTTTCTACCCAGTGTTATGCATCAAAAAGTAAACCGTTAATCAAGTGAAAGGACCATTACATGATGTATTAAATCTTGTTATTGTCATACACTCTTACTATGTGGGTGCTCACGATTAGTGCTCAAAATCCCACTTACTGGAGAAGATAATAAGTGTACATATTAAGAGTATTTTGCTGGAGCAAATCCACAAAGATGTATTTGAGTTTAATAAGTGCCTGTTTTATTGAACTGGCCTGACTGGTAAAAGTTGCCCTTCTCTCTCAAATTGTCTGCAATCATTTGTATCATTAGGGAACATCTGTCATGCAAGCAGCAGTTCCTGTGCTATTTTTTTTTTTAATACTTTGACATTACCGACATCAAAAAGCATATCGCTTTTACCAAAACTGCATGCTTTGGTATGGTACAAACTATAACAATGATACCTTGATTAGCATTTCCTTCCTGTCATAGAGCTGGATCAGTTTTACGGCTAATTTTGAAAATAAGATGAAGACTGAAGAATCTGGTATTTTCTAAGATTTTGATCATTTCCAAAAATCATTAGACATGCTCAAGAGTGAGTTCACTGCAAGTACATACTCCAAGATTTGGAAAAGTTTGACGAGTGCCTCAGGCTGTGCCATTCTTGTCAGCATCACCTTAGCATGGTCAGTTTTGGTTTTCTGTTTTACTCCGAAAGGATGTTTCTGACAATACAACCTTTTGTGAAATGGTCCTCTGGGTTTTCATTCAAAGTGCAGGCAACAAGTTATTAGGGAAGACAGCCACCATCATGGCAGTTCCATTCTTCAAAAAAATATGAATGCAGTTGAATAAAGTCATTGGTTTCCCATTTTCTGCAAAGCCGACTCAATATATCAAGACAATATATTTTTATTGATCTGTGCAGCAGCGAAACAGTAAGACCTTTACCAATGCAGGAACCCCAGTAAAGGTGTGTTCTAGAAGGCATAGGCTTAGTGGTAGATACACTTTTATTATTACAACCTACAAAGCACTAGGTAGGAATACTAACTTATGCATGTACACTCAATGGCCACTTTATTAGATACACCTTGCTAGTACTGGGTTTGACTCTGTCCTGCCTTCAGAACGACCTTAATTCCTTGTGGCATAGATTCAATTTTGTTTTGTTATGGTCCACATTGAAATGATAGCATCACATGGTGACTGCAGATTTGTCAGCTTGACATCAGCCATGGAAATCTCCTGTTGCACCACATCTCCAAGTTTCTCTATTGGACTAAAATCTGGAGACTCTGTGTGAAAATTCCAGTATATCAGCAGTTTCACAAACATTCAGAATATCCAACAACCTTAGCACATTTAAAGTTACTTAGATTATCTTTCTTCCCCATTCTGGTGCTTGGTTTGAACTTTAGCAGTTCATCTTGACCATGTCTACATGCTTAAATGCACTGAGCTGCTCTCGTGTGACTGGTTGATTAGGTCTGTTCTTCACCTGTCCTTACATCTCTGATCTGCTATAAATGTGGTGGGTGTATGGCTGGAGACTAGTAATACAATCAATGCAGTGCTGAGTTTGTAGTTTTTGAGATATGTGGTGGTCTCATTTTTATCAATTTGACTTCATAATAATCCTAGTGGTTAAAATGTTTTTTTTTAAAAACAAAAAAACGTTAATTGACTCTTTTATTTAACTTCACTGATGTTAACATGCCTGTTACAGCAGACACTGCACCAGTATATTCAAACACCTATGAACATGCAAATGAAGAGCTAGGCACCGTCCCACAGTGCTACCCCTCACTGCTCGTAGGATAGAGAGGAGGCTGGAGGGTTTCTTGGTTAAGGTCTGCAGCACAAATGCACTATCACACATCTCTAGAGGGCAGTGTCAACAACAATTTATTGGGGTAACAGAGCTGAACGTGTTGCTGTCCATATGGCATCTAACCCTACATACAAAGAGGGGTCTTTACTCTCTGTATGTAGGGTTTCAAGAGTCCAAATTCTGTCCACATGCTTTGTTCAGTCATTGACTCTTAAACTGGTCTTTAGTCTTTTATTTGGGATCTGAGAAATTGAGAGGAAGAGGAAACCCGACACAGATAGACTTGACTTCATTAATGACGATTGTCCTGAATCCTCTTGCCTTTCCAGTTATCGTTTAGGACTTGCTCACCCCAAATTAAACATTAACAATTCTGTCTGTTGACTGCCAAAGGGTGTGTCAAACAGTCAGCAGCTGCTTATTGAATACACATTATTAGAGTTTAAATCTGTTAATTCCAATAAATTAAAGAAATAATATTCAGTTTTGAGTGACACTGTTCAATTGGCCTATAGTATAACATATTTATAATTTTCACACAAGGGATTAGATTTAGGCAGCACGGTGGCACGGTGGTTAGCACTGTTGCCGCACAGCAAGAAGGTCCTGAGTTCAATTCCACCATCAGGCCGGGGTCTTTCTGTGTGGAGTTTGCATGTTCTCCCCGTGTTTGCGTGGGTTCCCTCCGGGTACTCCGGCTTCCTCCCACCGTCCAAAGACTTGTGGGGATAGGTTAATTGGATAATCCAAATTGTCACTAGGTGTGAATGTGCGAGTGAATGTGAGTGCGAATGGTTGTCTGTCCCTGTGTGTTGGCCCTGCGACAGACTGGCGACCTGTCCAGGGTGTACCCTATGACAGCTGGGATAGGCTCCAGCGCCCCCCGCGACCCTGAAAAGGATAAGCGGAAGCGAATGGATGGATGGATTAGATTCATTCTCCTCATCCTTCCACTCCTTTCTCTGCACATGTCCAGAGAAGAAAATTCTAAACAGCTATAATCACACACATATTTTCAATATAATGCTGTTCAGTACTAACTTATTTTTTTTATTTAACTACAACTAATACATAATGTAGGTTCTGTGGGGACATGCATGCACGCACGCACGCACACACACACACACACACACACACACACACACATATATATATATATATATATAACCGCAGACACATGCATACAGACAACCCCACCTATACAATCCACAGTCATATGACACACTGACACACATACCTCCAAACTCATACAAATCTAGGGCTCAACATATGGTTTTGGGGGGTTGGGGGGGGGGGGGGGTGTAGCTGACACCATGAGAAGCCCCTTTAAGTGCAAATATGTATGTATCCAGCTGATGCAATATCTGGGAAATCTACTCTTGTTTTAGGACAACAGTGGGGAATTTGAATTCCCCCTCCTCAGTATTGCCAATTTTCCAAGTGGGGGGAAAATCTGTCCAGTCCTGTTGAATCAAGTACTCTTTCTGAGTGATTCAGGGTGGTGGCTCATTAAGTAAATGTGCTTGTTTTCCTGTCACCTCTTTAATTTTCCAACTAAGCTCAACTGGATGTATGTGATTATCATCTTTACAGAAAGATTGCATTGCTGGGGGGCTGGGAGGTGCTGGCCGTCAGATTGGGGTCTGGGATGCGGGGCCTCCCTGCTACTGCAGATAAGGAGGTGGTCCACTTGCCTCCACCCCAGAGAGAAGGGTTACATCTCCTGGGTTTAGGTGCAGCTTGCCCCTCTGGGGGCGGAGGTACCTGGACCTGGGATATAGAGTATGTTTGGGGAGTGTGATTGTCTGTGCACTGTCTATTTGTGTCTGTCTACACGCTGGGTGAGTGCCGAGTATTTGGTTGTGTATATGGGGGTGGGAATGCACGTTTGTGTTCGCGTGCGCCTGTTCGTCTGTGTCTATATGTCAGGTTGGGTCTTAGACTCAACCTCTCTGGGTACATCTCAGGCCCTCCAAAGTACGGAGGCCTATCTCCCCTCACCACACTCCCTGCCGGTGGCTGATGCCCTCAGACGTTGGTGTGTTGGTGGTTCTTGTCGACTGGGGCTGGGCACTCATGTATGTACCGGCTCACTCCTGGTGGGCGATTGGCGGGGCCTGGCGCCTGTGGCCCGGCTGGGCCCCTTCCGTGGGGTGGGGTGCCCTCAGGCCTCTGGCCTCTGGGCCTGAAGCTTGGTCCTCTCTGGCGCAGTTGGCTGCCAGCAGAGCCCGCGGGCATGCCACTGCAACCCCCTCTGGCCTCTGCTCTGTAGCTGCGGGGTGACCTCTCCTTTGGGGCTCTACTCAGCTCTTCCCAGGAGGGTGGCACAGTTCCCCCCCCTTTTGGTGGTCCTCCTCGGGTCCTCGTACTCTGGGGCCTCTGGATGTCTGGGGCCTGGATCTCCTCCATACCTACTTCATGCCCTGGGGGACGGGGCTATGGCTCCCCACACTCCCTAGCAGATCGTTACATGGAGAAACCTTTGGAATGCAAGCATGCTGATCCACACAGGTATGCACACAGGTGTACAGACGGGTGTTCACAGACGCGGACTACACCTTTCTTGGCTGCTGCCTCAAAGCACATTGTGCACTGTCTATCTTGCGTGCTGCACAATAGCGTTTAATATTTAGTATCTACTGTTATCTACTGCTAGCTAGTTTATTGTGATGGTGCTGTATTTATTATGTTGCTCTTTTTTTGTTTGCTTTCTCTTCTGTTTTTTTTTCTCCATACAGGTGATCCAGGTGTTTTGTTTGTTTTTCTTTCTTTCTTCCCCCCTTTCTCACCGTCTCTTCTCCCCTCTGTTTTTCTTTTTCTCCCTCTCTTTCTTTCATTCTCTCTTTCTGTCCTATCCCCCAGTCATGTCTGTCCCGTTTGTAGCAACCGAAAATAAAATAAATTCATAATTATAATAAAGGTCAATCAAATGGACCAATATGGCAAGGCCATGATGATCCACTTGGTAAAATAAATCTGCTTAGCATCTTTCTTGGCCTTAAGACAACAATTCTGATAGCTAAAGATCCAAACGGGACACAAAAAAAAAAAAAAAAAAAAAAAAGATTGCATAAGAACTACTCAGTCAAATTTCAGAAAAGTTGGAGAGGTGTGGATGGGAAAAGAAAGGACACATTAAATTGTAGTGCAGATCTTGATATTTTTCATTAAAATTGCAGGATAGGGCAGTGGCATTGACCTTGGAGGAGAATGACCTTTCTGTTTGGCTTATTTGAGTGCTGATGAAAGAAGAAAAAATTGTAAAAAATTGTCAGGGAAAAAATAAATGCCTTATCTTTATTCCGTTATCTTTGTCCAATTTGTCCTACAGACAAAACAGGCCAACGAAGAATAGCATAGCGTAGCATAGCTGCATTTACAGTCTGGCTGTCCAAAAATTCAGTTAGTGTTTCAGATATTGGACACTGCAAAAGTTTAGCTGCACCCTCTTCACCATTTTGTTGCCAAATCACCCACACCACCTCTAAATGCCCTCAAAATATACTGTTTAAAAGAAAAGAAAAAAAAATTCAAATAATTAGTTATTTTGAATTTTGGTGTAATTTTGACTACACACACACACACACACACACACACACACACACACACACACACACACACACACACACACACACACACATATATATATATATATATATATATTTGTATGTATGTGGGTGTGTGTGCATCCATGCCAGGGAAAAGCATAGTAACACATTGGCAAACCTAACCTGAAAACAATTTGAGTGGGGAAAAGAATAACATACAGATAAAAGTACAAATAATGAAAAGAAAATGAGGAACTGACCATTTAAATAACACAAGGATTAACTAACATTAACTAAGAAAGGGAAAAACAAGTAACATAGAAAAAAAAACAGCTAGACACAGACAGAGGGAACACAGAAAACAGCGTCAGACAGAAACTAAGGTGACGCCGTGATTTTGGCATTGCCTTCTTATGAGTAGAAACTATGGCATTGATTTCAAGGTATGTTGCTCAATACATATCTAAGAGCTAAAAACAAGCCTGCCTCACTTGCTTCCACCTTTTCATATAGCATTAAGTTGGTTGTATGAAACCTCACAAAAGGTTTAAAAAGGTCTGTCACTAGGACCATCTAACAAGATGACATGAATCAATTGTGCAAGGTGGTTTCACAAACCAGTGATGCGACCTTTGTGTTTGTTTTCTGTCAGACACCTGCAAACAGTAGTGGTGCAGTCATGTGGGAATTCATCTGAGGACTGATAGTAGAAAAGACTGCCTAGCTTTTAAGCATTAAGCTGCCAAAAGGAACCAGAAAATACAAGAAAGGAAAGGAAAGACAATTGTGGTGTGACAGGATCTCTTCTGAATTGCCAAATACAGTATATTATACCTTTAAAGTTACATGAAGTTTTAGATGCATGCTTTCTCTGACTGCCTGCTCAACTTTCTGACTGGCTATGCAGTCAATGGTGTCAATATATGATATTATTGGTTACACCAACAAAATAGACAAGAGTAAAGCACACTCACAATCCAGCAATGTCCAGTGGCTGATTTTGAGTTTTGTGTGCAAAGGCCCTGACAGCTTAATTTCAAGGCCACGGACTTGCTCATCTATGATAAACTCTCTCAAAGGGTGTCTTAGTCATTAGGTTTTTGGAGGGAGGACAGAGCCTAGAGGAACATCAGATAGCACAGCTTAATGATGCCATCTCTTTCAATAGTCTGTATGTATTTCTTAAATCATTAATTAGGCTAAATTACTATCCAAATGTGTAGTAATGGAATTGCCTTTCATCTTCTGAAACCTTGACCTGAATGTAAACTTGTCATCAAAGTAAATGACCAGTCAGCTATTAACCATCTTGCAGTTTTGACCAGTTTAATTACTTAGGTACACCAAGATTGATTTTAATTATCTCCATTACTCAGTCCAAATGACGTTCATGTTTAGAGTCTTATGTGAAGAATTTTTAATAAGACAATCACATCTGAGGAAGCTTTTAGACTTCCATTAGCAAAATGTGACAGTCTCGCCAGTGCAAAGTAGTAGCGAAGGCAGAGTATCATCATCAATATTGCTTTTCTGACCATTACCAAAACCAGAAGTCAGTCCTTTTTGATTACTGTGCTTCACGCCCTAGTGAAAACATGGGAAGAAATTCAATACTGAGAAAGCAAATTTACATTACTTCACATGGTATTAAGTCAATATCTTCTAAATGTAGGGTTAAGTCTTTTGGAAACATAAAAAAACAAGTTATCTCTAAAATATATTTAAACATTAACTGCATAGTCATATGAAAAAAAAAATCAAAACAAGACTTCCCATGTTTTCAGATGTCATAGCACATCTATGTCGAAGCATGCATATTTGAAATAATGTCTTAACAAAGCAGACCGGCTACGACCAGCTCACCAGTTGTGTTAAAATAAATGAGGAAAACAGACTGTTATATTACCAACACACACATTAGTGGCATGCCAACACAACATTCATTATCCTGAATAAAATAAATCTATTAAAAAAAGTCACTAGGCTAACTGTTTTCAAAGAAATTGCTACTAACTCTTTACCAAGCATAGATAAAAGGCCAGACTCAAGGCAGGGATTTTATTACACCGCAGTTTCTCTATGTCATTTTCTCCCTCACACTCCTCAGACCCGCAGCTTTGAGGCTCTTACATGTTGCAAATGCTCATTTTCAAAGAGATTACAACACATATCTGTCAGAAGCAGAATTGCATGGATATTATGCATGGGGGACAACTCAGTAGTCTGCCAGTGGGGAACACATTGCAGTGTGCCTGAACCATCAACAGAGATTAGGGGTGACTTCTTAAAATGGGACAAGACCAGGCTTGCGGGGTTGACCAGGTTAGAACCAGCTGTAGACGTGCTTTAGCTGCACAATTTCACTTTATTTGCAGCACACGTAGAAAGGCAGAAATAAAACGTCTTTGTCAGCTACAAGTATTTCCTGAAGCAATTGGCCTCACATGACTCACTGAAAAGAGTGATACCCTGCAGTGGCTTTACTTGTGGCTATTAATACAGTAATGCAACACACAAACACAAATCAGAGTATACACTTAAAATAAGACCAGGGAGAAAGGACACTTATCATAGCTTTTCAAATATAGCAACAAATAAAGAAAAAATAAAAAAAAGAGAAAGATTATGCGATAGTATCTCAATTTAATTATTTGAAGTGGGCATGCTTTGATCATTTCAAGCTCAAAGTTTTTATTCCTGCGCTTTAACAGAGTAGATTTGCATGATTAACAGTGTAAAAAAGTTCTTATTTAGTTTCTACTGGCCGTTCTGTTTATCCTCTGTATGAAACAAGCTGTCTTATATCCTGTTTCCTTACTATCTTTCCTAAAAGCCACTTTTTTTTTTTTATTTCTGATTGGTTTCCTTTTGCTTGGCTTCAGCACCTGGTGCTTGTTAGCACCACCTGCTATGTGGAGGCATTTAAAATAAACATGATTTGTAGCTCTTGATTTGAAATTGTTTCGTCTTGATTTGATTATTTCTAATATAAGAGTGGACAGCACAAAAACCCTCTCCAACCAAGACTGCATTAGAGCATTGCCTGGTTATTATGGAGCATACATCCACATGTATACAAAGTTGCAAATGTAGCATTCCAGGTTTGCCCTGAGCGGAAGTTTAAATGTTTGGAGTAAAGAACAGGTGGGATTGTCCTTTCTATAAAAGGAACAGAAATATGGGGGGGGAAATACAATATGTCAATTTTTTAAGGTATAATTAAAAAAAAAAAAGTTTAATAAAATATCAGTTTTTAGCACCAATCTTTTAATAGACTGATGAAGAAGAGAAACGAAAAGTCATATAGAGTGTGTACTTGATTTTAAATGCCACTCTTTCTGAAAATGAGTTACAAGAAGAAGAAGAAAAGTTTGAAAGCCAAATAAAAAAGTCTGCTTGACTGGGAAATTATAGCATAAATCACTACAATTTTGCTTCTACAAAGTCACTTGCGCGATGGGGCTTGACACCCTCAAATTCCTATCTACATCTTAAATTCAAAATCCAAATGCTCTCATGCAAACCAGAGCCATTGTGTGAATGGTTGAAAGCAGCGTGTTGTAAAGAGCGCTTTCAGTACTCTGGGAGAGTAGAAAAGCGCTATATAAGAATCAGTTCATTTACCATTTAAAATAAAAGGTATAAATATTAGGAGTGGGTTTTAATAATCGATTCATCGATTAAAATCGATTCTGGCTTGGATAACGTGATATCGATTCAATAAAATCCTGAATCGATTTTTTTATACAAATGTATTTTGCCCAAAATTCCAGAATCGCAGGTGAAACATCACAAAATTTTGACAACCACCAAACACAAAACAGTAAATGAGAGCAGGAACACGGCTTCTGCACAAAGACGTAAACACAAAGCGCGGACCCGCGGATCAGAATCAGTGAGATGTCGCCTTTCTCACCCGACGGCACGGACACGGTCGGGGCTGAAAGCCGACAGCTCGCTGATTCTGATGTTTCGGCGGCTCCGCGCTTTGTGTTTACGCCCTTTTTGCGCTGATTCTAAAGCTGTTAGTTTCATCTCCAAACAATATTGACCGAACCAGCAGCAAAAGAAGAGACACGCTTAGCCGTTTCTCTAATAAAACCGCTGTAACTTCAGAGGTAATGTTCATAAGTTGATTAATGGTTTTCTTTCGTATTTGATGTACTGCAGAATATTTTTATAAAATCCCAGGCCAGGAAAATCACCTTGATGTTTTTCTGGGTTTTATCTTCAGCTACTTTGACACAAAGGCATTTGCTGTGATGCTCACACCTTTGATAAAGTCTGGAAAGTATCAGGTTCCTTTTTATAGATACAAAAATATGTAAATGTACTGATCTGAATTATAATATTTCTGACTGTCTGAGGCAAAATTTCCCAGATTCAAATCGAATTGAATCGTAATCGAATCGATTCTAGAAATCAGTGATGATACCCAGCCCTAATAAATATGCCTTTGCTATTTACTTGCAAGTTAGGTACCACACATAGTCTTGCTACCCGTCTAATCAGAAGTACTGCTAATTTCCTGGAAATATTGATGTACTGTAATACTATTGTTACTCACCTGCTTTCTAAGCAAGGTTCTACAAAAGAGCTATACACAGAACTTCACGTGTATTTTTTCTTCATTTCTAGGATCTCAGGGAGTGACTGCTTTGACTTTCCTTTGGCCTAATGGTTATATGGATTTTCAGTTTTACTACTGCCGTACCCTCTATCAAAGTCATGATGTCACACAGGTCTGTGACTTTACAAGGTCCCAAAAGCTAGATCACAACTCATCCAACATTACAGGAGTGAAAGAAATCTGAAGGACAATTTCTAAATAAATCAATTTTAATTATATTATATTATATTATGTTATATTTTTAGTTTAATTTTATTAATTTATTTTTGCATTTATGAATATGCAAAATAAAACTTTACTTCTTATGAGACCCATCTGTTTAGTTAGGTGGGATTTTGGTTTGATTTGTTAAATCAACCAAAAATATGCAGATATTAAATCTGCATATACTGTAGAAACACCCTCAAAATGGCTTAACTCAACTTTGCTTTATCCTTTTTCCCATAGTGTAAATGTCAAGCCATTATTGAGACATAACTGAAATAAAGTTTAAAGTTCATGTTTATATGGCCAAATACTAGTCAACTATGTGATAACACAATATAATATCTGTAGTATCCCAGAATCAGTGTTATTACTTGTTGCTTTTATATTTATGTATATATTTATGTTAATATTTAAAATCTCCATTTCTACACTTTATTTTATACAATTGCTTTGTTTTCTGTTGTATGTATATAGCATATGCTGCTATGACAACTCAGCTTCCCTCTGGGATCAATAAAGTTTCTCTGATTCTGAGTCTGATGTCATTGAGCTGAATTGAAATCCTTCGTCTCTTCCTTACTCTGTTGTTGGGACTGCTGTCCCTCCTCCTGCGATGCACTGCAAACCTAGTGCTAGCAACAGTTACTAGTTGTGGCTGGTACTACTGTTGATGGTTGATGACTGATGCAACCCCGACAGCAAAAACGTTGATAAATTTGACACATTTTGCTGCATCTATTTCTAGTTTCTTTTCATTTTTCTCCTTTACCTTTTCAGCTCCATCCTTTCATTTACAATGTTGGGATTTTTGTTGTCTTTTGTTGTCAGCCACTTTTGTCAGCACGAGTTTTTCCATTGAGATGTATTTTCAAAGTGTTCGTTTAATTATTTATTTATTTATTTTTATCAGTGTATGCATTTGAGCCTATGTGTATACTTTTGTTCCTCTTTGGATTAGAGAAAATCTGAAATAGATTCAAACATTCGCACCAAATGCTTGTTTTGTAAAGTTATTAAGGATGTATAATCTTTCTTTCTACATAGCACTTTAATTCTTATTGTCTGCACTGAAGCACCGCAGCAATTTCCTAATGTTGTAAACCTCAACATCTGGCAATAAACCCATTCTGATTCTGATTCTGATTCTAATGTACAATCATTCCACCCAGGAAAAAGAAAAGAACAGTTCAAAGAAATAAAAGTCCAAAATTAGTATGACGTACATACCCATAATGAGTGTGTGTAAATGTTTGATCACAACTATGTATTATTAAGTGTTTTTTTTAATCAGTTGATTACTTATTACTGTGAATCACAGGTTAAAACCTTATTCCCTCTAAAAAGCCACTAGTTGCTTCTGCACACATACTGTTTTATGTTCCATATGTTTTATAATTACTATGCATGTGACATCACTTACAGGACTTGCATGTTTTCACTTGTTGGTAGGCATACTTTGATCAAAAATAATTTCAACTGTTCCAAGCAAGGTTGAGTTTTATCCAATAATGTTATTTTGTCATCAATTTGCATTTGTATATGAACATACTTGTAGAGTATAAATCAAATTATTTTCAAAAGCTCTTTGATTTAAACTATGTCGACTAACAGGTTAACTTGCTGTAATACGTGCGAGTTAAAAACGATCATTTCCCTGTGGCAGTCATCCCAAACCCAGAAATCACCAAAATCTGATCAACTGAACCTTGGGCATTTGGCCATCTGTCACCACATTTCATCCAAATCCACTGATTAACTTCTGGGTTATCTTTCTAGAAGTCACAAAACAGATGAGTGAAAATATAACCACATTTGTTGATTGAGGCAAATATTTTATCTCAGTATTTTAGACTTATCATACAGCCTGACAGCCTTCCATTCCAAGTGTCTAAATGATTTTGCTTACTGCCACAACATCTGGGTCACTTCACATCTTAAAAGAAATCATTTTGTGTGTGTCAAGTTGCTGATCGAGGATAAAGAGAGAATTTTTAATTCAGTGCCACCAAAGCCATACTGTAAGTACTTTGCTTGCTTATGCCTGAAAGCATGTAATTATGCTCCCACCCCATCTCTCCCTCTGTTCCTCTTTGCTTCTTTCTCATTTTTTCACACATATTAAACACACATGCACAAGGAAAACTACAGTACTACTGAAAGAAGAAGTTAAGTTTCCTTAAAACATTGCAGCAATGTCTCTCAATTCCCCAGAATTCATTTAAAAACTTCAAGCTTTCCTTTTCTTTGAAGATATATAGCAAAATGTCTGCTCTCTTTTCTTTTTTCTTTTCTTTTCTGAGCAGTCATCCAGTACGCAGGCTCATAAGCCAAGGGCTTTGACAACAAAAGCACTCTTTTCGTCATTTGCACAGGAAAGCATTAGAGCTTATAGCCTGTTCATATTACGCATATGCCAGTATATATTGCTATTTATTGCAAGACAATAATAAATTACAATTCAATTAAGTTTCCTAGCAGAACATATTTCATTCTTGAAAAATGATTGTAATGTTAAAGGATGTAAAGTAAACGACTTTACATCTTGATATATTAAAATAAAACGAATTTTAAAAAGACATTGTACAAATTGTAGTAGTTGCAATGATGTAAATATTAGTTCTAGTTAGGAAAAAAGTTCTCTGTTGCATTCAGTAGTTGTTATTAATACACTTACCATTAAAACAATGTAAAGTAGGTAATACTTTTTTTCCTTCCCTCATTCACTCTGGAACTTGAAGAACTTTTTGTACCTTTGAGCCAAAACATTATAGCTACTTATGGAGGAATCAAATATCACATAATAAAAGCACATGTAAAGGTCTGGGCTATTTTAGACTCCAAGAGAACAGCCAAACATTGTATTTAGTGTGGTTGTAGGAGAAATGATAGTCACCTTTAAAAAAACCATGAAGGCTTGTGAGAGGCATCCAGTAGGTGTCTGACAATGGTCTATAAACTACGAACTAACAGCACTGCACTGGCAGACATGCTGGAACAGGTCGTCTCCAGGGTAGATTAACCTTATATATAAACTCTCCTAAACTAAAAGTTATTTCTGAACAGATCAAGGATTATGAATTTCAGGTGACATATGCATTATAAAAGAATGACCTCATGGGCAGTATAAGCAGGAGACCACCAACTACTTTTACTGTGTACTAGTAAACTTATAGACATGAATTCTCTCTAGTATGGTCTCAGTGTATTTGACTCATGTCCGCATCTTCTAGACCAGGGGTGGGAAATTCCAGGCCTCGAGGGCCGGTGTCCTGCAGGTTTTAGATCTCACCTTGGGTCAACACACCTGAATCACATGATTAGTTCGTTACCAGGCCTCTGGAGAACTGCAGGACATGTTGAGGAGCTAATTTAGTCATTTAAATCAGCTGTGTTGGTTCAAGGACACATCTAAAACCTGCAGGGACACCAGCCCTCGCGGCCTGGAGTTGCCCACCCCTGTTCTAGACAGTCAACTACTGTTTAAGGAGCAGTCAGGGTCAAATACCTACGCAATGTCTGACAGTCATTATATTTAGACATCATAAAAAGTGGGAAGGACACATATGCGCATCTGTCATATCTATCTGTTTAGACATATTGAGTGGATTTTAAACCATCCCTCACCTGTCGCAGACTCTATGAAGAGACCTATCGCCTGAGGAGACTTCTTTGTTCTGTCTACAGTATAAGTGAGTCGCAAACACAGCTGAAGGACACATCCTCAATACCAGCAATGCAACCATTGCTGGCAAAGGCAAAGCAATAGCTTTTTTACCTAGAGTGTCCTTTATGTGAATGTCAAAGTGTCCATGCAAGGGCCACAGCGCACCAACATGAGGCACTGTAGTCTACAACCAACATTCCCTCAGTGAAGAACTACTTCAGAAAAGGTGGTGATAATCTTCCTTACCTCACTCATCTTACAAGCTATATATAGCAGGAGAAAAAAAAACAGATGCCTTATTTTTCAAGAATCAAATCTAAGTTGTAGGTTTCGCCTTACATTTGCAATTATAATAGTCACATTTGTTCCTGTTAATACTTCCCAGACATTTAAGCATTTGCTATCCGTTTCATATAGTGCAGTAAGAGACCAAGACATTCATCTTTCACAACTCCTCTTACGTTAAGATTAGGTTGCTGATGTTGACTCAGATTGCTCTGTGAGCAGTGACACTGTATGTATCATCCTCATCTACATTCCCTTGTGCAGCCAAGTCACTCACCAGAGATGAAGTCAGACTTCAGTAGATGAAATTAATCGCTTAACCTCTACACAATCAGCTGCCAATAAATTACACGGGGAAATGACTTATTGCATACATCAAGCTCACATCATCAGAAGTTAGTCTGTCATACTTAATCAGAAGGTTTGGTGATATGCACATTTTTGTGGAAAGAAATTCCATTGTCACTGTAATCAAAAGCTACAGTATACTGCAGATGTAGCACAACTATTACTCCCTGTAGTGGAATCACGCAGAGACTGACTCTCATCAAATATAATCTGCAGCTTCCCACCAAAAGTGTCCGTGTTTATCCATATGCTGTCCATATTTCTTCACGAAAGGGAAAGAATAACAGAGCTAATGACAAAAATCACATTCTGATTCCTTTGAATGCTCTTATATAAAAGCTAACTTAGCCATATTGTGGGAAAGGATTCCACTGTGAACATCACAGATGAGTAACATTCAATCAAGTGGAAAAAAACCCCCTACATCCATGTCCACAGGCCATACTAATATCTGTATTCATGCTAACAACATGCCGTGGGGATTAATGGTGATGTAAATGGGAGCACTCACTCTTCACTGCAGCTGGTTTACATCATCCGAGCATTGGTTGAGCTTTGGCTTGGGTTTCAGTTCTCACAGTCATTTCGTCAGTTTTGAGGGAATCCCTAGGTTTAAAGGAGCTGGTCAAGTAAGAGAGCAGAAGAGACACAAATATTATAATAACATTAGTCATTCTGAAGGGGTAGAGTTTATTCATGGTAAGTGAGGCTGTTAAAACCTCTGCCTCTAGCCGACCCCTCTGTCTGGCAATAAATATTTTAAAACAGGCCCTGAAGGTCATTTCTAAGGTATGTGTGAATTTATATTCAGTGTGACAGTGTTTAAACATCAAACTGAGAGTGTTTATTGCCTTGCACTGTCTAAGCAATGCATGCTACTAAATACTTACTGTAGTTTACTTTTTTCCCCGCTATTTATAGAGATTTTCGTTAACACAGTATGGTGCAGTATCAGACCATAAACACAGATACAGTGGGGGAAAATAATTATTTGATCCCGTACTGCTAATTTTTGTGGTAATTTCATTTTAATGGAGAGAAACAGCCAAACAAATCAAGAAAAAACACATTACATAAAAATTATATATTGATTTGCATGTCACTGAGTAAAATAACTATTTGATCCCTTACAACTCTGCCTCAATTTTGTCTCCCACAGATTGGCTTTGTGACCATGTGGCAAGCAATCAATCAATCAATTACAGATACTCCTGATCTGAACTGTACATAGAATCAATTTCTTCCATTCCAACCTCTCCACCACAAAGAGCTGTCAAATGACACCATGGAAAAAAATATAGACCTGCACAAGACCATCAGAAAGAAGCTTGGTGTGAGGATAGCAGCTGTTAGTGTAATTATAAGGAAATGGAAGAAATATAAATTGACTATCAATACTGTATAATCTTGTCATGGGACGGTGGTGGGTGGTGGATTAACCCAATAATGAGCTGAAGGCAAGTGGGACCACATACACCAAGAACACTATTAATACCAAACTATGGCCTAATTGATTGAAATCTTGCAGTGCCTGTAAGGTCTCTCTGCTCAAGACGGCGCATGTACAGGTTTAAGTTTGCCAATCAAACATCTAAATAATGTAGAGAAGGCCTGAGACACAGTGCTGTAGTCAGAAGAAACCATTAGACCACCACACATCTAGACCATCTCCCCAGTCAAACACAGAGGTGGAAACAAATGCTGTTTTTCTGATAAGGGTACAGAACAACTTCACCACATTGAGGGGACAAAGGACAGAGTCATGTACCGTAAAATCTTGGAATCTTGGACAATGACCCAAAACACACTACCAAGGCAACAAAGAAATGGCTTACTAAGAAGCACAATAAAGGTGTTTTCACACCTGTGGTGTTTAAACCTTTTAAATCAAACTCTCATTTGTTTTTTCCCTCTGGCTGCGGTTCTTTTGCGCAGGTGTCAAAACCACAAGCGCACTCTGGTGCGGACCAAAACAATCACAATGAGAACCTTTCTCATGTGGTTTATAGTGACACATTTTGGTTCACTTGGATTTGGAAACAAACGAAACCATAGGGAAAAGCTACAAGTTTAAAAAGAAATGTTTGCCATCAAAGATTTCTTCACCAAGTACCAAGTACTATTTTGTTTGGGGATCAAATACGTATTTTACATAATCACATGCAAATCAATTTATCATTTTTATGTAATGTGGGGTTGGTTTTTTTTTGGTATTTTTGGTTGATATTCTGTTTCTCTCCATTAAAATGAAACTATCAAAAATGATAGACTGAGTGGGCAAACTTACAAATTCAGCAGGGGGCCAAATAATTATTTGCCCCACTGTAATTTGGCTATTGTGTACAATACAGTAAGGTTAGTATGTAAAAAGAAAATACATACTGTTTAATATATAAATAGATCACTTTTAACAAAGGGGCTTGTTGAAGGCAACAAAGTTGGGTGGAAACACCAACCTAAGGTAATGCAGTCTTTTATTTTAAGAGCCCACCTTGAATTAATCCAATTTAAGGGTTTAGCTACACCGTGCGAAGCAGTATTCACTCAAACTAATCCATCTCACACCCACATCGTTGTGCACACATAAGCTTGTGTGCATGTTTGCAAATACAGGCATCCATTCATGCTGTCATACCATATAAACTTTTGCAGAAGAACACACATAAACATCATATGTTACCAAGATCCAAAAACTGCTGCTACATAGCAGCTATTTCTGTTCATCTGCAAGAAAGAAATTGGGATCACCTCTTACTCCATGGTCATCATCATCATCATCATCATCTAACATACTGACACTCTTATAATGAACTTTTAAAGACTCCTTGTGCCATGCTTGCAAACACAGTCTACTGCTGGACATTTTAACATTAAGAAATATCAACAAAGATTCATTCTGTCCTCTTATTTTAACCTCCTGAATATTCAGCAGCCAAGTTTTAGATGTCTGTTCTGTAAGTCAGAGCTTCGGGGATAAAAATCTGTACACAGACCATAAATGAATGAAAAAGTACCGTGACTGTCTCTGGGGCTCTATACACCTTCAGTATCAACACGGCCTCAGGGCAAAATGAATGAGAGCTGCAGACTAGAGGAGTGCAAAGGAAGCAAAGAGGCACCTGGTAAATACTCAAGGTTAGGTTTCATCTCCCTCCTTAAACATACATTTTGTCTGTCTATGGAGTCGATGCTGATGAAAGTCTTCCTACGACCACTACTAAAGTAATGTGTTACGCACCAGTAAAATATTAACTCGCATAACTGCCATGCTTTATTCATACAAATGTACTACATATATGTGTGGGTGTATGCATGTGTTGGCGTGTGTGCATGTATGCATGTGTATACTTGTATACATTTACTCTTTGATCACCAACTGCTTACTTCAAGCTATTTATGCAAAAAAATTTGGATTTTACACAAGAGCATCATTACACGCTTTCCACAATAAGAAGTGGATAATTTAGACACAAATTATGCTTATTGTTGCACTGACAGTTGTCAAAGAGTGCATATGAATGATTTTCAGTACTTGATGACTATTCATATCTCTGCATTTCCATTACTTTTTCTACCTTGAATTGAATTCTTGTAATGAAACATTGAACGCCATTGAAAAGACACTAAGTGTGCTTTAAACTGCCTTTAATGTTGAGATGGATCAGCCAATTAGCCATTGTATCTCACAGCGTGCTATTCAAATTCGCTAGAGTGAAATCAAAATGGAGTGTGTCAGAAAACACTATAATTTATTGCTGCAGCCTACCTCACTATTCTGCAAAGCAGCAAATCCACTTACAGTGCAGGGATCATCAGGCATACTCACACTGCATGATGAGGAAAGGCAAAGTGGAGGATAAATGTAAAATTTTAGACATTTATATGAAGAAACAAAATGAAGGGTGAAAGTATAGGTGATGTGAACATCCTTTCACTCTGACCTGAATTTGATCATTAAAAATTTCACCGGATTACATCATGGAATTTTCTCTTAAAAGCTACCTAAAATCTGTTGCACACTGTGAATTCCTATCATTTCACTACCACATCATAAAGTGTATTAGCAGTGCAAAATTGGACCAATGCTTCAGACTTTTTGGTTAAAAAAAAAAATCCAAATTAAGTTGATTTGCACTAATGGCCTCAAAATAGTCAAATGATCTCTACAGAGCTTTCATAATAGACAATTAGTATCATCTGTTTATCTGTCTGCTCTGTGGATCCTTATTTGGCTGTCCCCTACAGTTATGGAACTTCAGGACTTGGCATTTGAACATGAGCCCTGGAAGACACTGGCTAATTAGTTCCTAAGGAAGGAGCTATCCATCTTCCTTAGGAAGTGATGTTTCCACTTCCCATCTGTGGTCAGTGCTCTTTAAATTAAAATGTCTCAAACTCAGGAGGCAGAAAGTAACGTAGAATAAAACAGTAGTAAACTACAGGGATTTTTTTTAACATGCTTCATCAAAAACATATGCTCCCCTAACAGTGTTGCAGTGTTTAAAGAGAAAATGACTGGCTGCAAAATTGTCAAAAATTCTAATTATTCTTCAGGTTTTCCAAACAAACTACTGCTCCTCTAACTGAAAATAAAGAACTCAAATTAAGTAAAAAAAAAAAATGACAGAAAAGAAGAACCAGCAGGCTTGAATCTGTTCAAAGGAACTTGGCTGATTAATAAAAGTCTCACCTGCTCAGGGGCTGTTCTCTTCTCTTACCAGATTTTATATTAAATTTTGAATAGTAGTATTATTATTAATGGCACATAGCTTCTTGTGAGATAATTAAGTTTACTGACTTTACTGTAGGCCAGGTCAATGTAAACATCACCTAAGTTGGCCCGAGTCAGAGTTTGAGTTTGCTGTGAAGTGATAGCTCTAACCAGTGCATGATAATGTTGCCACAGTTGTTTCTATAATAAAAATCAAACCGTTGATGTGTTTGACTTTGGGCACTTAATTGATAGTAGTGCATTATGATCAGCATGTATTTACTGTTGCATGTATTTTAACATACATTGTCAAAGGTAGGCAAAGACAGACTTGCAGAGAGAATTATAACCATGCAGCATACAGATGAGAGAACTGTCAGGCAAAGACAGATCTAAACCCTAATCCAATTAGTTATTTTGTTAGAATCCAAACTGACTACAAACATTGCTTTTGCTCTTGTTGTCACTGTTGTTGTTTTTTTCCCAAATGCATAGGGATCTTCCACCTGTATCAACTATGAGCAATCCAATTTGATTTTGTGCTATTAAGCTACAATGATTGCATTAATGTGGTTCATTTATGTTTCATTTATGTTTTGATCAAATTAGCATGTATTTTGCCACAGCATGAGCACAGTATGTACCCATTTAACATGGAAATGAGGTTTATGCTAATTGTGTACGGCCTAATATTATCTCACTTACTTTAAAATTTATTTATTTATCTGGAACAGTGAAAACACATTTTGGTATCTACATGTGCTTTTTACAATAAGAAATATTCTGAACTGTGGTCTGAAATGCCATCGCTTAGTGCCTAGCGCAGGGTAAGACAAAGAGGCCCATCTGCAATGAGGATCTGAGATGGCGGCAAGCAATCAAATATGACTAAAGGCATTACCAAGTAATGAGACTGTGGGTGGGGGATCTTTCCCCATCTAGAGTTATTGGATGAAGGCTGTTTGTGTAAATTCTAATCCTCAAAGTAGGAGTTTAGTGGAGAGAAAATAAGTTTACTGTAGAAAAACTATAAGCTTGTGTTTTATTTCTGCACTTGAAGAGAAGATGACAGTTTGCCATATCCAAATTGTTTTTGCACCAAATTATTACAAAAATAATGGCATGTCATGTGGTGGTTCCCTTCAAATCAAGAAAAATAATAAGCAAGATTTCATTGACATTTATGTTAACTAACATCATTATGAAGAGAACAGGTTACATTTAGATGAAGAATCTTTAAATGGAGGAGCAGCAAACTCAACAGGAAATGATTTTCTGAATATTAAAGAGTGCAGACCTCTGTTCTGGGACCATAAATTGGTTCTCACAGATTGCCTCCTAAATACTGGTGGTTGGTGGTAGTGGTGACTGGTCCACTTGTTTTATTAAGTCCAAAATCAACACAACCATCTAAATTACCAAGAGACTGGAGCATTTCATGCTTCCATCTGCTGATAAATGTTGTGGAGATGTTGAGTCTATTTTTCAGGAGGGCTTGGCATCTGCTGACTGTGGCAAAACTAGTGCGAACAAGTACAAAGAGGACAGACAGCTATCAAAGCAACCTAGGCTTCAGTAACACTTCGGCAGTGCCATAATGTGAATCACTTCCATGTCATGGTATATTAGTAAATATCAGTTGTGCTTAGGGTGGAAGGGTCTACAGTGGTTAGCACTTTTGGTGAGGTGAGGAATTTGTTTTTCCCCTCCTCTCTACTTACATTTCTTGAAATAACTGTAATGTGTGGAGATGTACAGTGGGGCAAAAAAGTATTTAGTCAGCCACCGATTGTGCAAGTTCCCCCACCTAAAATGATGACAGAGGTCAGTAATTTGCACCAGAGGTACACTTCAACTGTGAGAGACAGAATGTGAAAAAAAAAATCCATGAATCCACATGGTAGGATTTGTAAAGAATTTATTCGTAAATCAGGGTGGAAAATAAGTATTTGGTCAATAACAAAAATACAACTCAATACTTTGTAACATAACCTTTGTTGGCAATAACAGAGGTCAAACGTTTACTATAGGTCTTTACCAGGTTTGCACACACAGTAGCTGGTATTTTGGCCCATTCCTCCATGCAGATCTTCTCGAGAGCAGTGATGTTTTGGGGCTGTCGCCGAGCAACACGGACTTTCAACTCCCGCCACAGATTTTCTATGGGGTTGAGGTCTGGAGACTGGCTAGGCCACTCCAGGACTTTCAAATGCTTCTTACGGAGCCACTCCTTTGTTGCCCGGGCGGTGTGTTTTGGATCATTGTCATGTTGGAAGACCCAGCCTCGTTTCATCTTCAAAGTTCTCACTGATGGAAGGAGGTTTTGGCTCAAAATCTCACGATACATGGCCCCATTCATTCTGTCCTTAACACGGATCAGTCGTCCTGTCCCCTTGGCAGAAAAACAGCCCCATAGCATGATGTTTCCACCCCCATGCTTCACAGTAGGTATGGTGTTCTTGGGAAGCAACTCAGTATTCTTCTTCCTCCAAACACGACGAGTTGAGTTTATACCAAAAAGTTCTACTTTGGTTTCATCTGACCACATGACATTCTCCCAATCCTCTGCTGTAT